>NC_044032.1:357323862-357469310 GCF_901765095.1 Microcaecilia unicolor | reverse complement strand
GACTGCCGCCTTGATGAAGGGGGCCCAGAGCCGTGAAGGCAAGCAGGTGAGACTGCGGACTGCAGCGGCGGGGGGAGACGGCGGGGAGCGAGGGGGGGCGGCGGGGGGGGGGGGGGGGGCGAGGTGGGGTGGCCTTGCCCCGGGCCTGGCCTAGTCTCTCGGCGGCCCTGCCTATCATTTTAGATTTCTGCACCCAAAATTCATCACTCTATATTTCTACACATTAAAACTCAATTGCTAAGCCTACGTCTTGAATTTTGTAGATCACTTTTCATGTTGTCTGCTTTCACTTTGTTACAAATCTTTGTGTCATCTTCAAAAAAGGCAAACTTTTGCATCTATTTGGCAATATTACTCACACATTTAACAGAATTCATTCGAGGACTGACTCTGTGGCTACTCTCCTTTCTTTCTTCTGAGTAAATTACATTTACCACCACCCTCTGTTGCCAATTTCTGATCCAGTTCACCACCTTAGAACCATTCTCCAGGCATTCAGTTTACTTATGAGCCTTTGCTGAAATCCAAGTACATCACATCAAGCACAGGTCCTCATCTAGTTCTCTGGTCACCCAGTTGAAGAAATCAAGAGTTTTGTTTGGCACAATCTTCCATTGGAAAAATCATATTGCTTCAGATCTTGCAACCCATTAAATTCTAGAAAGTTCACTATTCTTTCTTTAAGCAGTATGTGAGGGAGTGATATATAGCTGGGTTCCTATAGGATCACTCCCTCACTGAGCCACTTTTGGGTAGGTGGAGTTATACCTGTTGAGTCAGAGGGGCGGGAGCTCCAATGTGGTAAGAGGAGGAGCTGCACAGCTGCAGGATGGGCTGCTTCCTCCTCTGCTGCCTTGGTCCCTGGCAGTTCCTTTAAGCTGTGTGGCTGTATGGAGGCCTGCATGGCTCACAGGAACAGTGAGGGCCGGGACTGCAGAGGAGTAAGAAACAGCTTGATGTGCCGCTTCTCTTCTTACTGCGCTGGAGCAGTGAGTGTGTAGGGAAGGAGGAAGCAGGCAATGTGTGTGTGTGTATATGGGGGGGGGGGGCTTTGAAAAAATGTATATGGAATGGGACATGAGGGGGTCTGTAAAAAATGTAGATGAAGTTGGGGGCATGTGTAAGTTGGGGGCATGTGTTGGGGGGAGGCTGGAAAAAGTGGATGGAGTGTGGGGAAGGGGCTGGAAAAAGGTTGATGAGGTGTGTGTGTGTGCCACAGGAATGCAGTGGAGCAGAAAGGTGCATTGGAAACTCCCAAGGTGGTGGTGGTAGTTGGAGGAGGGTGGGGGAATTCTGCACAAATAATTTACAAATAAAGTGTGCAGAATTTTCAAATGTTTTGTGCATAATTCCCCCAGGAATAGATATTCCAGCCAATGAGGGTGGTGCTATTCAATGCTGGCGGTGATTGCATTTTTGTAAAAATGTCCGATGTAGTGTTTTAAAAAAACACAATATTTGGTGCTGTTATACAAATCAGCATGCTGAATATACATAGAATGCAGTCAGTGCCAACAACATAGCAGTAATATTCAGCCACTAATGGAGTGATTTTATAATGTCATTTTAATGTTGCCGCCACTGGTACACCCCCCCCCCCCCCGAGTCGCCGCCGCTGCCACCCCTCCACCCGGCCCGTCTCTTCGCTATTCAACTTACATCTCCGAGCAGGCAGATCAGCTGAGCTGCTGTTGGCCTTCCTTCCTGCCTGTGTCCCACCCTCGCTGACGTTACATCACACGAGGGCGGGACACAGGCAGAGAAGGAAGGCCGACGGGAGCTCAGCTGATCTGCCTGCTCCGGAGATGTAAGTTGAATAGCGAAGAGACGGGCTGCCGGTGGCGGCGGCGACTCAGGGGGGGTACCGTCAGCAGCGAACTCGGGGGGAGGGGCCAGCGGCGACCTCGGGAGGGGCAGCGGCGACCCAATAGCCCGTTTTAACGGGCTCAACGGCTAGTAGTATATAACTCTCTGCTCGTTTTGTATTTAAGATGCATTTTCCTGCATTGAGATATCTAATTAACATAATTTAATATTATGTTTATTTTATGAGTTACAATTTATTTTTGTCGGTTTTGCTGAATCCCTTTGGATTTTCAATGAACTATTGTTTTCTAAGGATGTAATTATGCTAAAATTATCATACTGTAACCCCACCCTCAAGGATAGAAGTATACCTTACAATACCTCAGAAATTACCTCAGGTATACCTTATCAGAACGAGGGGAAAAAAGGTTAAAATATTACACTAACCACGCCTTCACAATTCTAAATTAGAAGGGGAAAATTAATCTAAATTTTAAGAAACTCAGTCAAGTAAATGAGTTCATAAACAAATCAAATAAAATTTATTTTACACCAGTATATATATTTTTTCCTAACATAACATTCTTATCGTGTTAAACCATTTTCTCTATTTCTTTTTCAGGTTATCACATCCCAAGCAATTAGAACTCTTCACAGAACTGTCAGATAAGTATTATATTGAGTATAATCAACTTATATTTAAACCAAAAATGTATTCATCAAATTATGATTAAAATAACTCTATTTTTCAAGAAATGATTCTTTGTGGATATTTTTCTTTTTCAGGTTCTCCTGGACGTGTGCAGGTAAGTATAATGTCTGTGGTTTATTCTACTTCTCACCCCTGATCTTTGATAAGTCTCTTTCTCGAGTGTTAGTAGAGAAGAATCAAAGGATACTTTCTTTAACTCTCTTCAACTCCTTCTATCCTCTTCTTTCTTTATGTTGGGTACCATCTTCGCTGCCAGCAGGAACTGGATTTCAGATCTGGATAGCTTGAACTTGATTGCAGATCCACTCCACACACCTACTACTCTACCTCAAAGAACTTAAAGGAAAAAAACCTATTCCCTATATATGGCCTTAAATTGTAGACAAATATTATTTCTTATTTACTAGCTACCCAAGTAAATAAAAAAAATAATTATGAATCCCTATACTTTACCCCACCCTCAATTAATTCTCTCAAAATGAATTTTGAAAAACTCAAAGTTGGTTTTATAATAATTAAATATATATGTGGAACCAACTCTTAATTCAGTACTTATTATATATATTTTTATTGTATGCCAGGTACCAAACTTAATAGTTACCAGGCCCTAAAAATGTGGTTCACAGATCCCTTAATTCTCTCTGGAATTTTAATGGCACATCACTATTCATACATGTGCTTCAATTTAATTACTTTTAAAGTAAGAAATTTTCCTCAGAGAAGATCAGCAGACTTCAATATTAATAAACTGAGTCAGCTGTCCATTTAAAACATCTCTGTGCTCTGGTTATTTTCTGAATGGGTGTTATGAACTTTAAAGTCACACCAGTCTCAAATAAATATTTTTCTTAGTCTGAGCCTTCAAATACTGAGTTATAATAATACAGGAATAATTTATACTCAGTAAACCACCTGAAGCTCAGTCTCTCAATCACATATCTCAGAGCCAAAATCAACCGCGGGCTCTTTGTAATTAACTACCACCACTCCACATATACACACCCTCAACCAAGTCACCTAACTCAGTTTTTCCTCAAATTTAAGTGATTTAGTTAACTTTCCTGAGAGGTCAACTACGTCCTCAGTAACTGAATACCCACCCAATTGCCTAACAGTAGCATTTAGAACACTACCATGTCATACACATGGCACGAGCCCAGCAGTGGCATCAGCTCAAACAAACCACCCTTTTTACTTTAAATTAGAGCATCACAGTTTATACAATAGTAAATAATAACAGCATTTAGTAATAATATAACTTTTGTACCTTTATCTTTAACCCCTTGGGGGTTACAATACAGTTATAAAAAGAAAGTATAAATAAAAAAAGGCCTGATGTTCAAAGGGAGTTATGCATTTTCTGGCAGGTGGCAAACAAATAGTTTGCATATGCATGTATTTTCAGCCTTATTTTCTATATCTATATAAGAAGAGACCAACACTGGGGAGGGGAAAGACAGAGTTGCCTCTTATACGTTTAGTAGCAATATTTAGCCACTCATTCTACGACATGGGCACAAACATTTATATGGTGCCTAAAATAATCGGTGCCAAAAAAGCGCTATTCTATAAGCCGTGCTTAAAGTTAGGTGAGATATCTAGAATAGTGCTTATGCGCAGGAATCATGTGTAAATTTAGGTGCTGCTATTTGCACCAATGAAAGTGCAATGCAAATAACTGTGCATAGCCCCAATTACATGGATAATTGACCCTCCCCCCCCCCCGATCTACCCCCAAATGCCCATGACACTCCCATTTCCGTGTCACCTTTTTGGGCTGTGTGTAAAATTTAGATGTTGATCCCGCGCCTAAATTTACAATTGTATATGTCAATTAAATCTACTTAGTGCCAATAATTGCTTCTTAAAAAGCCAATTAGGGGTTCAATTGGTGGAGTCTTATTTTAAGACTGTTCAGACATGGATGATTGCTAATGGTTCATTCAGGTAAGCGGTGTCCTTTAACTGGTTTTCATTTGGATGATGTCTTTATTCCTGTTCTTACTTCAGTTTAGAGCTTGGGGGTTATTTTAGGAGTTACTTTGTCTTTTAAGCAGCAGGTTGCAGCTGTGATTAAGCTTGTAGTTTGTTTTAATTCAGTTGGTAGCAAGGCTTAAAAGTATTTTCTCTGCAGAAAGCGTTCGTACTGTTCTGCAGAGTTATGTGTTGTCTTATCTTGATTATTGCAGTGCTCTTTTGTGTGGCCTTCCTCAGCCAACCCTAAGAGTCTTGTAGGTGGCCCAAAATTCTGTTGCCCGTAGGCAAAATGGATCATGTTACACCGCATTTGATGTCACTGCATTGGTTGCCTATCCTGTAGCGTATTCAGTTTAAGATCTTAATGCTGATGTTGAAGGCGATACATGATGATGCCCCATTGGTTCTTATTCAAAGTTTGAGGGCCTATTGGTTCTTGTTTGAAGTTTGAGGGCCTATTGCCCCACGCTGAGCCTTAGGCCTCAGAGTCAGTGTTTGTTGGACGTTTCATTGTTTCATCAGATTCGTTTGGAGGAGGTTTGTTCTTGTGCCTTTTTTGTGATAGGACCTAGGTTGTGGAACACACTTCCTTCTGAATTGCGTCAAATTTCTTCTTTGTCTTTGTTTAACAAACAATTAAAGATGTATTTGTTTTGTAAAGCCTTTTCTTGAGGGGAGATTAGATTATGGGAGGTTGTAGTTGGATTATCTGTTCTTGAGTTTTGTATGTGTGCATTTTAAGACATGTTTGTTATTGATTTTATGCATGTTTGTTGTAATCCGCTCATAAAGTTTTGATGAGTGGACTATAAATTTGTTAAATAAATAAACTTTGTAGACAGAGCTGATGGATGCTGTTTCAGTCCTGCAACAGCCCCTACTATTGCTGCTGTTGCTGCTGCTGCCTCATGATGATGGCAATGAGCTGTTGAGGGTGTCCTGGAGTGTGGCAAACCCCTGTTGTATGTCATGTCACTGGGCAGTGACCTGCAGCAAGATCTCATGTCACTGGGCAGTGACCTTCAGCAAGATCTGGCATAGCCTATCTGCTAGGGATGCTCACCTGCTGGCTTGGCTGTAATGTCAACAGGGGGGCAGCTTCTAGGAGCAGCAGGGGTGCTACTTAATGAGGTGCTTCCTCTGACCCTTCATCCCCCTGCAACCCTTGACTGCTGCCGCCTCTTCCTCTGCCTCCTGCAGCCTACGCCCCTGGGGTGATGTGTGGGGGACAATCCCAGGGTCCTCCTCTGTGGGTGGCTGGCTGGTCAACTGCAAGCTGGTTAGTGGCTGGCTGGTGTGGGAGTGTCTGGGCAGTCAAGGGCACAATAGCCTCCTCCTCCTCTTCCTTCCTCTCTCCCTCCTCCTCCTCCTGTTGCTGTGGGCTACTGCTGGAGGGTGACCTATTTGTGAACATAGTGCACATTTGAATCAGACATATCCTACATAGCTTGCATAGTAGTTCATCTGGGCAGCGCTATGCAGGTACAGGGGCAGATGGGGGCCTGTTTGTGGATAGCTGGAGGACATCATTGGTTCATATGACCTATAAGATGACACGGCAAGAAGGTGGGGAGCCAGAGATGTGATGCTTGTCTGCCCCATGGGAAGTTGGTAGCCATACAGGCTTTCAGGATGAGGCTCGGGCCTGCTGGAGGCCGTGGAGTGACCTGTCACTGGCTGTGAAGTTTAATCTGCTGTATGTAGATTGGAAGGTTCCATCTGCGAAATCGGAAAGAAGTAGAGAGATTGTGGATGCTTTCCAAAGTGCTCTGCTCAGACAAATTGTGATGGAACCCACAAGGGAGGGAGCCACGTTGGATCTGGTGCTCACGAATGGGGATAGTGTGTCAAATGTCCGAGTGGCTGCACACCTGGGAAGCAGTGACCATCAAACGGTTTGGTTTGATATAACGGCTCATGTGGATGGCGGCCACTCTAAACTCAAAGTCCTGGATTTCAAGCAAGCTGACTTTAACAAAATGGGGGAATACCTGAGGAAGGAGCTGATGGGCTGGGAGGACATACAAGAAGTGGAAGGACAGTGGTCCAGGCTGAAAGAAGTAATAAACAGGGCCACAGACCTTTATGTAAGGAGAGTAAATAAAGCAAGAGAAAAAGGAAACCGATATGGTTCTCAAAGCAAGTGGCTGAGAAAATAAAGATTAAAGAGTTAGCGTTCCAGAAATATAGAAAATCTCAAAGAGGAACACGGGGAGGAATACCGGATGAAACTGAAAGAAGCCAAGAGAGAGGTACGTCTGGCGAAGGCGCAAGCGGAAACAAATGGCTAGAAATGTAAGGAGGGGAGACAAAAACTTCTTCAGGTATATTAGTGGAAGGAGAAAGACTAAAAAGGGAATTGTGAGACTAAAAGATACAGCGAAACGCTATGTAGAAAATGATGAAGAAAAAGCCAATTTGCTAAATAGATACTTTTGTTCTGTTTTCACGGAAGAAAGCCCTGGGGAAGGACCGAGAGGGACTGGCAAAAGTACACCTGAGAATGAAGTGGATAGAGCACCGTTCATGGAAGAGAGTGTGTATCAACAACTTGGAAAGCTAAAGGTGGACAAAGCCATGGGACCGGATGGGATCCACCCCAGAATACTGAGGGAGCTCAGAGAGGTTCTGGCGGGTCCTCTTAAAGATTTGTTTAATAAATCCTTGGAGACGGGAGAGGTTCCGAGTGATTGGAGAACGGCGGAGGTGGTCCCTCTTCACAAAAGTGGTGATAGGGAAGAAGCTGGAAACTACAGGCCGGTAAGCCTCACTTCGGTTATTGGAAAAGTAATGGAAGCGATGCTGAAGGAAAGGATAGTGAATTCCCTGGAAGCCAATAAGTTGCAAGATCCGAGACAACATGGTTTCACCAAAGGGAAATCGTGCCAAACGAATCTCATTGAATTCTTTGACTGGGTGGACAGGAGAATTAAATCAAGGACGTGCTATGGACGTAATGTACTTAGATTTCAGCAAGGCTTTGACACGGTTCCCCACAAAGAGGCTCTTAAATAAACTAGACGGGCTGAAGATAGGACCCGAAGTGGTAAACTGGATTAGGAACTGGTTGACAGGCAGACGCCAGAGGGTGGTGGTGAATGGAGTTCGCTCGGAGGAGGGAAAGGTTGAGTAGTGGGAGTGCTTCAGGGATCGGTGCTGGGGCCGATTCTGTTCAATATATTTGTGAGTGACATTGCCGAAGGGTTACAAGGTAAAGTTTGCCTTTTTGCAGATGACACCAAGATTTGCAACAGAGTGGTCTAACTTTTGGCAATTAAAATTCAATGCGAAGAAATGCAAAGTGATGCACTTAGGGAGTAGAAATCAAAGGGAGACGTATGTGTTAGGCGAGGAGAGTCTGATAGGCACGGACGGGGAAAGGGATCTTGGGTGATAGTATCTGAGGACCTGAAGGCGACGAAACAGTGCAACAATGCGGGGGCCATAGCTAGAAGATTGCTAGGCTGTATAGAGAGAGGAGTGACCAGCAGAAGAAAGGAGGTTTTAATGCCCCTGTATAAGACGTTGGTGAGGCTCCACCTGGAGTATTGTGTTCAGTTTTGGAGGCCGTACCTTGCGAAGGATGTTAAAAAAATGGAAGCGGTGCAAAGAAAAGCTACAAGGATGGTATGGGATTTGCGTTCCAAGACGTATGAAGAGAGACTTGCTGACCTGAATATGTATACCCTGGAGGAAAGGAGGAACAGGGGTGATATGATACAGACATTCAAATATTTGAAAGGTATTAATCCGCAAACGAATCTTTTCCGGAGATGGGAAGGCGGTAGAATGAGAGGACATGAAATGAGATTGAAGGGGGGCAGACTCAGGAAAGATGTCAGGAAGTATTTTTTCACGGAGAGGGTGGTGGACGCTTGGAATGCCCTCCCGCGGGAGGTGTGGGAGATGAAAACGGTAACGGAATTCAACATGCGTGGGATATGCATAAAGGAATCCTGTGCAGAAGGAATGGATCCTCAGAAGCTTAGCTGAAATTGGGTGGCGGAGCAGGTGGGGGGAAGAGGGGTTGGTGGTTGGGAGACTAGGATAGGGGAGGACAGATTTAATACGGTCTGTACCAGAGCCGGTGATGGGAGGCGGGACTGGTGGTTGGGAGGCGGGAAATACTGCTGGGCAGACTTATACGGTCTGTGCCCTGAAAAAGACAGGTACAAATTCAAGGTAAGGTACAAATTCAAGGTAAGGTATACACATATGAGTTTATCTTGGGCAGACTAGATGGACCATGCAGGTCTTTTTTCTGCCGTCATCTACTATGTTACTATGAATGTCAATGTGTATTTCCAGGGATGGTGACACAGTTACAGGTGCTGCCAGGGTTCAAGGTGCGATAGGTTTTCCTATGGCTATGAGGTCTACAGCTGACTGGGAGGTGACAAAAGACCCTGTTTTGCCTTCCCTTCCTTCTAGCCACTTCTGCAGGACCAGCCATGATACAATCATTCCGCGATAATGGAAAAAACTGCCGGCGATCTCCAACCCGGCAACATCCAGGCATTTGGTTGTGGGAGGAGTCAGCATTTGTAGTGCACTGGTCCCCCTCACATGCCAGGACACCAACTGGGCACCCTAGGGGTCAGTGCGGTGGACTTCAGAAAAAGCTCCCACATGCATAGCTCCCTTACTTTGGGTGCTGAGTCCCCCAACTCCCCCCCCAAAACCGTAGCTCATAGGGGTGAAGGGGGCAACTACATGTGGGTACAGTGGGTTTTGGAGGGCCTCCCATTACCAGCACTAGTGTTACAGGTAGGGGGGATGGGCCTGGGTCCGGCTGCCTTAAGTGCACTGCGGTACCCACTAAAAGGGCTCCAGGGGACCTGCAAACAGCCTCTAGGACTTATTGCTGCTGTATAACTTTGGCACACCAGTTCACACCTGAAAACTAATCTCTCTGAAAAAGTCCTTTCTTGAAATAACCACATATACTCACAGTTAACTGCAGATCAGAGGTTGTGCCCCACTGGCAAAGAGTCTCCCTGGTACTGAGATTAGCAGTAGGTCAGAGCTGGCAGAATGCTGTACAATGCCCTCTTTCAGCAACATTCAAGGTAAGAACTAAGTTCTCTTATGTGGGTGACACATGAAAGGGATTTAAAACTGGCTTCCAAAAATGGCCACTACCTCATGGACTACAGGAAACAAAACAGGGCACACTCTGTCCCAGTTAGCAGGGGGAAATGCACCATGGGAGTAGAGCCCAATACACCTACACCCACCACAATGCATTGCTGATGTGACTCTGCAGTGCACCTAACAGAAAAGGTGTCCACACTCACCCCAGAGCCCACATAACAACCAGAGAAAGGCTGTCAGAGGATAGAACACATTCTGCTCGTCATGGAGGTGGGTATGGCATTTGAGGCTGGCATACAGGCTGGCAAAAAAAGGTTTTTATTTTAATTTTTTTAGTATGGGAGGGGGTTGGTGACCACTGGGGGAGTATGGGGAGGTCATCCCCATTCTCTCCAGTGGTCATCTGGTGAGTTGGGGCACCTGTTTGAGGCTTGGTCGTGAAAATAAAAGGACCTAGTAAACCCGGCGAAATACTGCTTAACGCCGTTTTTTTTTCCATTATCCACGAAAGCCGGCCATCTGGTAGCCATGCCCATGCCCACCCATGTCCCGCCTTCGCTTTGCCGCCGACGCCCCTTTGAACTTTCGCTGGCGGAGGCGACACGGAAAGCGGTGATGCTGTCAAAAAGCAGCTTTGATTATAACGCTTTCGCCACTTTTGCGAAATTGCCGGCGATCTATGTCGGAAGATCACCGGCGAAAAGTTTCGAAAATAAGGTGGTATGTCATTCTGTGGGGCATCTTAATTGTGAATGATTTTAGGTGTATTTTCAAACATTGAAAGATGTCTTTCTAGACGATGTTATACCTGTGCTTATTTGGACCTATTGAGATAATGAAAATGCCCCTCCACTTGTCTATAATTTTGCTCCTTAAATTTCCCCTTGATCTCCTTCTCATTGAGATAGTTATAGTTTATTGGGTTTGCTAAACCGCCATTAATTCATTCACAGATCACAGTGGTGAACAATTCTAAAAACAAAGAAAACAGAAAAGAACTACAAAAATCGACAGGACAGTGTTCCATGATATCAATCATTCAAGAGGCAATCACACATACAGTAAAAGGCAGGGGAAAGGGGAAAGAAGGGGATATTGCAGGAACCAGATAGGAAAAGGTAAAGCTTTATGCGGAATTAAATGTTTGCTGAAACAGCCAAATTTCGAGCATTGTTTTGAATTTTCTGAATAACAGTTTAGAACGTTTGGAAGGACATGGGAGTATTTTTATTTATTTATTTATTATTGCATTTGTATCCCACATTTTCCCACCTCTTTGCAGGCTCAATGTGGCTTACAATACATCATGAATGGTGGAAATATATTAGAAAATAGACATTTAGTGCTACAGAAGGATCTTGGGCAACATGATAATGATAAAACATGATAGTAGTATAACAAGCAGATATTGTAAGGCAGTTCTGAATATATGTGGAGGAGTTGTGTATAACTGTATGACTGTGATATTGATATTTTGTTTTTTGCTTGTTTGTTTATTAGTTTTGCTTTCAAGTTTACATGATTATGCATTTTTGGAAATGAAATAAAAAAATTATAGAGTGTGCCATACCCTGGGAACACCCTCTCCACACCTTTCTCCTCAGCAGACCATCGTGTGTTTCAAGTTAAGGCATTTATTAAGTAATATGAGAAACAGCTGAACCATTTATAGGTAATATACTCTACACATTGATGATTGGTTCTAATTCCATTTTAAGCCATGTTTGCCTCCTGTATATTGCCATAGACAGGGCCATAAAGAGCTGGGAAAATCATGTAAGCATTGTGAGTTTTTTTCACAGGTTCATTTATTGCTAAATCTTGCTTTTTTCCACAGGTGGGAATTTCTACCAGTGGCGTAGTCAGACCTGACATTTTGGGTGGGCCCAGAGCTAATATGAGTGGGCACTATGTATATTTAGGTGTGAGTAGTTTTTTGGGGATCCTAAATAATTTTTAATAAACAGTCTGCCCAACAGCTGTCCTACAGCAACATAAACCACATACATATTCGGAACCTATGTTGCAAACCTTAAAACCACCATACCGAGAATACAAAACACTCAGGACCTATAGAGCAATTCTACCATACCATAAGCAGTCATTTCTATGAGTCACACAAGGAAAAGAAAAGCATCTTAAACACTACAGTGAGCACTAGAACATCAATTCACCTATTGTAAAATGAAACCAGACAGAATAGTACAGATCGTCGATCCTGCACAGTCAATGCCAACTGAAAGCCATGTCTATTTCACAAACACAGATACACCCTAATCCACTATAAAATAAGTAATCATAAACTTTCTAGTTAGACAAAAATTAAACTGAACCCCCAAGATGCCAGACTCTGCATACAATGCAACACCACAGAAACAGAAAATGTCGCCTAGTACTGTGCAAAATATAAAGACAGCAGATGTAAATTTGAAAAAAACTAACAATACCAATCACCACTTTACAAATTAACAAACAGAAATAAAACAAATATAAAAAATAAAATAATACCATTTTATTAGACTAATACATTTAGCTGTCAGAGGCCAAAACCTTCTTCCTCAGGTCAATACAGTATAGTGCTGTTACAGTATCCTATCCTGACCTGAGGAAGGGGGCTTTGTTCTCCGAAGGTTTGTCAAAATGTATTAAAATTAGTCCAATAAAAAGATTACCTTATTTACATGTTCTATTATAAACATTTATTAACACAGCTACAATACTACTTTATCCTAAAGCAAAAAAAATATATATATATATTTTATTACAGTTTGTTGTCTCTGGTTTCTGCTTTCCTCATCTTCTTTTCACTGTCTTCCTTCCATCCAGCATCTGTCTTCGTTCTTTCTCTGCTTTATAGACCGGTGAGTCTGAAGTTGGTGCTGGGAAAAATGGTGGAGGCTATTATTAAGAATAAAATTACAGAGCACATACAAAAGCATGGGCTACTGAGACAAAGTCAGCACGGATTTAGTGAAGGGAAGTCTTGCCTCACAAATTTACTGTATTTTTTCGAGGGAGTGAACAAACATGTGGACAAAGGGAAGCCGGTGGATATTGTATATCTAGATTTTCAGAAGTTGTTTGACAAAGAGCCTCATGAAAGACTCCAAAGGAAATTGGTGCATCATGGGATCAGAGGCAGTGTCTTATTATGGATAAAGAGCTGGTTAAAAGATAGGAAGCAGAGAGTAGGGTTGAATGGTCATTATTCTTGATAGAAAGGGTAGTTAGTGGGGTCCCTAAGGGGTCTGTGCTGGGACCGCTGCTTTTTAACATATTTATAAATGACCTTGAGATGGGAGTAACTAGTGAGGTAATTAAATTTGCAGATGACACAAAGTTATCCAGGGTCGTCTCGTCGCAGGAGGAGTGTGAAAGATTACAAGAAGACCTCATGAGACTGGGGGATTGGGCGTCCAAATGGCAGATGAAGTTAAACGTTGACAAGTGCAAAGTGATGCATGTGGGAAAGAGGAACCCGAATTACAGCTATGTTAAGCAAGGTTCCTCTTTAGGAGTTACAGACCAAGAAAGGGATCTGGGAGTCATCGTGGATAGGACGTTGAAATCTTCAGTTCAATGTGCTGCGGCAGCTAAGAAGGCAAACAGAATGTTGAGTATTATTAGAAAAGGGATGGAAAACAAGCATGAGGATGTTATAATGCCATTATATCGCTCCATGGTGCGACTGCACCTGGAGCATTGTGTTCAGTTCTGGTCACCTCATCTCAAAAAAGATATAAAGGAATTGGGGAAGGTGCAGAGAAGGGCGACAAAAATGATACAAGGGATGGGACGACTACCCTATGAGGAGAGGTTAAGATGGCTAGGACTCTTTAGCCTGGAGAAAAGGCAGCTGAGGGGGGGGGGGGGGGTAGAGTGGACAGATGTAAAGTGTTTGTTTACACTTTCTAACAATAATAGAACCAGGGGACACAAGATGAAATTAGAATGTGATAGGTTTAAAACAAATCGGAGAAAGTTTTTCTTTACTCAGCACGTAGTTAGACTCTGGAACTCATTGCCAGAGAAGGTAGTGACGGCAGCTGGCCTTGCTGAGTTTAAAGGGGGTCTGGATAGATTACTGAAGGAAAAGTCCATTGATCGTTATTAAATTTGGGGTTTTTTGCCAAGTTCTTGGGGCTGGATTGGCCGCTGTTGGAGACAGAGTGCTGGGCTTGATGGACCTTTGGTCTTTTCCTAGCATGGCGGTGCTTATGTACTTATGTCAAGGGTTTTATGAAATGCTGACTACCTTGGGTTTAATTACACCCAGATAAAAAGGAAAGGAGAAACGGGTGATATGATACAGATGTTCAAATATTTGAAAGGTATAAATCCATAAACGAACTGTTATGGTATAAGCCAATCATCAGAATTAAATGTGTAGCATGATGTTGTGTTGGATCAGATACATATATATACACCAATATATTTGTGCAGCTTTTAAATATATATATATTTGACACTGCAGCAGAACTGGCTTTCATTCCAAAAGCCCTCTTCCCTCTCCCTTTGTGGAACATTTAAAAGACATTTAAAAGACAAAAGGTACTGCTGCAGTTGCAGGGACCTCACCTTGCCTTTTCTCATTCCTTAAACTGCTTTAAAGTTTTAAATTGACTCTATTCCTCTGATCAACACAACCAAGATTGGAGGTAACCAGAGGAGGCAAGGAGACAGGCAGGGAAAGGTGTGAAATCCAACTTAAAGACAAAGGACACCTGCTGGCTGCCCCAGACAAATCTTATCAGAGGAATATTTATCACAGAGAATCAAGCAGGAAGCCCTGTACATCAAAAGACCATTTGTCAGCAGTGTTGCCATATAAAAAAAAAAATTCCCACCCAAAATAGCCCAAAACCCGCCCAAAAACTGCACACACCCCACCCCCGATGTCATCACCCCCGCCCCTACCGTCATCACCCCCACCCCCGCCGTCATCAACCCCACCCCTTCCGTCATCACCCCCGCCCCCGCAGTCATCGCCCCGCCCAATACGTCACCTCGCCCCGCCCAATACGTCACCAAACCCCGCCTCTGTCGCCGTTAGCCCCACCCCCTGCTGGCCGAAAAACCGGCCAAAACCCGCGCGAAAAAAAACAACAAGCCCAAAATACCGCAACCCGCCGCGGGCAAAAGTTTCCCGCTGCGGGTTGCGGAAAACCACCCAATTGGGCGGGAAAACCACCCATCTGGCAACCCTGTTTGTCAGCAAAATCCAGACAGCAAGTCTCGTGATGTCATAAGACATGAGACCAAGACTCAGGGGTCGTGTGCAAACATGAGACCAGGACTCAGGGGTCGTGTGCAAAAAACCAGGAAGCCAGCAACCAGATGCACATGGCCTGCTTCCCTGCAAAATAAGAGTATAAAAGGACAAGCTGTTTCCCCAAGAAGGAGACTCTCTTCTCTCTTCAAGACTCTCCCTCCAGGAGATTCTCTCTTCAGCACCAATCCAGATGCCTTGCTCCTGATCTGCAGTCCACCTGCCTCATGGCTCTTCAATGGACCACAAAATGCTTTGCAACAGACTGCTTTGTAAGTTATAACTTTTGATCTAGACCTGCTACTCTACTTTACCTTACTTAAGCACAGATTATCTGTAAAGATCTCTTAAAACCTACCTCTCATGTGCAATTGTATATTAAATCAACCTTTTTGAAGCTAAAAATACGGTCTCTTTGTGTTCTGAGTATATGGTATTTTTTATATATACTTAATTTATTTAATTTATTGCAATTATCACCTTTGGTGATTGGTGGAGAAATTAATATCCTAAAACTTATAAATACAGCGCCTGCTCTTAAATTATAACAGTAGTGAGTGCTCTAGAGCTCTTTCCCCCAAGATAAATCATTTCTTGTAACAGAACCTTTTCTGGAGATGGGAAGGCAGTGGAACCAGAGGACATGAAATGAAATTGAAGGGGGCAAACTCAAGAAAAATGTCAGGAAGTATTTTTTCACGGAGAGAGTGGTGGATGCTTGGAATGCCCTCCAGCGAGGTGGTGGAAATGAAAACGGTAACGGAATTCAAACATGCGTGGGATAAACATAAAGGAATCCTATTCAGAAGGAATAGATCCTCAGGAGCTTAGCAGAGATTGGATGGCAGAGCAGGTGGTGGGAGGCGGGGCTGGTGGTTGGGAGGCGGGGCTAGTGCTGTGCAGACTTATACGGTCTGTGCCCTGAAAAAGACAGATACAAATCAAGGTAAGGTATACACAAAAAGTAGCACGTATGAGTTATCTTGTTGGGCAGACTGGATGGACCGTGCAGGTCTTTTTCTACCGTCATCTACTATGTTATTATGATGGGCATAATCGAACGTCACCAGCCAAATAGATCGCCGACGATCTATGTTGGCGGAGGCGCTACAGCTGGCCGGAACCGTATTATCGAAAAAGATGGCCGGCCATCTTTTTTGTCGATAATATGGTTTAGCCTGGCCAAATGCAGTGGAGTTCGCCGGGTTTGAGATGGCCGGGTTTGTTTTTCAGCGATAATGGAAAGTTATGTCGTCCATCTCAATCTCCAGCCAAATTCAAGGCATTTGGCCTTGGGAGGAGCCAGCATTTTTAGTGCACTGGCCCCCCTGACATGCCAGGACACCAACCAGCCACCATAGGGGTCACTGCGGTGGACTTCAGAAAAGCTCCCACGTGCATAGCTCCCTTACTTTGGGAGCTGAGCCCCCCAACCCCCCCAAACCCACTACCCACAAATGTACTGCACCCACTAAAAGGGCTCCAGGGACCTGCATACAGCCTCTAGGACTTATTGCTGCTGTATAACTTTGGCACACCAGTTCACACCTGAAGACTAATCTCTCTGAAAAAGTCCTTTCTTGAAATAACCACATATACTCACAGTTAACTGCAGATCAGAGGTTGTGCCCCACTGGCAAAGAGTCCCCTGGTACTAAGATTAGCAGTAGGTCAGAGCTGGCACAATGGTGTACAATGCCCTCTTTCAGCATTATTCAAGGTAAGAACTACGTTCTCTAACGTGGGTAACACAGGAAAGGGAACTAAAACTGGCTTACAAAAATGGCCACTACTGCATGGACTACAACAGGAAACAAAACAGGGCACACTCTGACCCAGTTAGCAGGGGGAAAAGCACCATGGCAGTAGAGCCCAGTACCCTACACCCACCACAATGCATTGCTAATGTGACTCTGCAGGGCACCTAACAGAAAAGGTGTCACACTCACCCCAGAGCCACATCGCAACCAGGGAAAGGCTGTCGGAGGATACAACACATTCTGCTGTCATGGAGGTGGGTACGGCATTTGAGGCTGGCATACAGGCTGGCAAAAAAGGTTTTTAGTTTTATTTTTTTAGTATGGGAGGGGGTTGGTGACCACTGGGGGTGTATGGGGAGGTCATCCCCTATTCCCTCCAGTGGTCATCTGGTCAGTTGGGGCACCTTTTTGAGGCTTGGTCGTGAAAATAAAAGGACCAAGTAAACCCGGCGAAATACTGCTTAACTCCGCTTTTTTTTTCATTATCGGAGATAGCCGGCCATCTGGTAGCCACGCCCATGCCCGCCCATGTCCCGCCTTCGCTAATCTACCGACACGCCCCCTTGAACTTTCGCTGGCGAAGCGACGGGAAAGCGGCGATGCTGTCAAAAATGCCGCTTTCGATTATACCGATTTTGCCGCTTTTAAGAAATCACCGGCCATCTCCCGATTTGTGTCGGAAGATGGCCGGCGATCACTTTCGATTATAAGCTGGTATGTTACTAGATCATAACTGGTTAAAGATAGAAAACAGAGTAGGGTTAAATGGTCAATATTCTCAACGGAAAGAGTAAACAGTGAGGTTCCCAGGGATCTGTGCTGGGATCGCTGCTTTTTTTTTAAAATTCATTTATATTATTACAAATCAAAAAGAGATGATAAGCAATAAGCAAAAACATAATACAAAAAATGATAATAATAAATGTCCTATTTCAAACATTAGCAGAAATATTATTACTAACTTTCGTCCAATAAAGATAAAGAAATTAAGGAAATTTCAAAACAAAACTAACTCCAAGAGCCAAGGTCCTAGCTCACATAGCCAGGAAAGCCCTGCGTCTCTTCTGAGTTTCCCTCGAGAGATCAGGATAAACTCTTATTTTAGAACCCAGAAACAGAGAGTCTAAGTGCCTAAAAGAAAGTTTTAAAACTGTGTCTCTATCCATTTCAAATGCAAAGGATACCACTACTGTGGTTCTTTGGGTAATTATTTCCAGCGACGACTCCAAGAATACTTCTCCTATTTGCGTTTGCGAAATCTGTCCATCTTTCTTTTTATTAATTTGTATATATTGTGCTCGCACAATAGGAGGAAGTGATTCACTTGGCATTCCTCATATTTCCGTTAAGTATTTCTTCACCATATCAATTGAAGATATTAATGGGGATCTTGGAAAATTAGTTAGTCTCAAATTTAATTTTCTTGTTTGATTTTCCAAATATTCTAGGCATCGGAAAGTGTAATTCCGATCCTTTATTGAGACTTGACCCATTGTTTCTAAAGTTTGTATCTTTTCCCCCATTTGATTTAATTGAGAAGATTGTTGTGTGGTAGTCTGAGCCTGTGAAAGGACAGCTTCTGATAATACTTTTATTTCACCCACGTTTTTTTCAATCGTTTTTGAAAGGGAGGAATGCAGGGTAAAAGTTAGGTCCCACAGTGACTCCAATGTCACTACGGCCGGTTTCTCCAAATTGCCCAAAATAGAGACAGGAGGGGGAGCGCTCAGGATTTGGTTCAATGTACTCACAGTTTGTGTAGTTAAAGTTTGAGGAAATTGTTCTCCCATTGTTACCAGTCTGAGCGTTTCCGTCGAAGCGGGCCGGTTCCCTTCCTGGACATCTGTAATCCCTTGTGGGCTCCGCGTCACAGGTCCTGCCTCCGCTCCTCTCCCTCCTGTCCATCTCCATCGCGTCGGCTCCGATAGTAGGAGAAGAGGTTTGCCTGGGAACGGATGAGACCCCGAATAGTTCCAGAGTCGCTTGCTGACGAGGATTAGACCCAGCGCTGGAAGAGGGAAACTCCCGCACTCTGCCTCTCCGCTTCCCCATATTCACAGGGTTCAGAGAGAACCTCGCAGCCTGCTCCTAGTGAGAAACTCGGGACTCGTCCTCAGCAGTAAACCACTACGCGGCCATCTTGGATTCACAAACCGGGATCGCTGCTTTTTAACACAGTGGCATAGCCACAGGTGGGCCTGGGTGGGCCGGGGCCCACCCATTTATGGCTCAGGCCCACCCAACAGTAGCACATGTTTAGCGGTAGTTACTGGGGATCCCAAGCTCTGCCAGCTGAAGACTTCCTCCTGATGCTAATGCAAATGATACTCTTCACGATACCAGCACCTGCACATGCTCAGTTTTCAGCACATGCCTGCTGCAGATTGCCAAGGTGGAAAGAAGCATTTTCTCGCCAGCTGAGATTTTATTTGGTGGTGGTGGATGGGGGAGAATACTTGGTGCCCACCGACTTCTTGCCTAGGCCCACCCGAAATCTGTTGTCTGGCTACGCCCCTGTTTTAACATAGTTATAAATGATCTAGAAACAGGATTAGCAACTGAAGGGTCAAATTTGCATCTGATACCAGCCACAGGAGCAAACTCCCTGGAGGTGAAGGGTGAAACTACACTCCACACACACTTGTCCCTTGGGGGAAGGAAAATGTAACTTTATGATAAGTGCATCATATTCTTTTTGCTTGACATTTTGTGGCTTTTGTAGATGTTCCTAGGCTTAGTGGTTCGTGTGGAGGTGTGAGTGCATGTTTCTGGGGTAGGTCTTGAAAATGAGTGATAGTGGGAGAGGCATGAATGCAGGGGTGCCGGGGAAGGGGCAGCATTTTGAGATGCTTCTGAAGTAGACAGAAACTTTCAATCCTGCTTTTAGCTTCTGCAAAAGTGAGTAAGAGACAACTGATTGATGTGTTGCATCTTTTAAAAAGTATAACACAGATAGCGAGGGTAATACAGCATGCACATAAAGTATACAGAACAAAAAAAGCAACACTGGGCCTTCAAGACTGGGACAATAAAAATTCCTGCTTCAGGGGTCTAATAATCAAATGCAAAGATAAAAAGTAGCCAGGAACTGCTGCAAGCAGCTTTTCCCCAGATTTTAATTCTGATCCCATTCCAATGGAATAATTTAGCATGGAAGGAAATAGTGTGGTAGTGCAGCTCTATGACAAGAAAAGAAAAAAAAATTCTCCTCATGGGAAAATAATTGGAAATATTTGGACACATTAAGGACTGATGGGCTGATGCTCAAAACCTAATGCCAACACTAGAGGTAACTAGCGCCGGACTTGCACCAACGTTAATGTATGTAGAATGCTTAGAAGGTTATAGAGCAGGAAACAATGTGCACACTAAAGTTTAGCGCACATTGCATTTAAATTTAAGCAAATGAATGTAAACGAGGTCATTAGCTATTCTCTCCCAATGCTCAGAGAAATAGTGCACAAAAAACCCTGACCTAACACTAGAAACTTACCAGCAGCTCGGAGGATTTCTCAGAATTTCCCTTTTATTTATTTATTTTTTAATCATGTTTATTGCAATCCAAACTGAGTCAATTTACAATCAGAATGAAACAATGCGACAGATAAGCAAGACATCGCCTGGGTTGCGTGTTTTAAAGTTTGCCCCAACTATACTCCCCCTCCCCTACCCTCCCCCCTCTTCCAACCCCTCCCATGCCTTCCCCCCCTACCTGTTCCTTATCAACCTGTATCTTATCTATATTAACAATTCAATATCTTGCTACGTGCTACAGGAGTGAGAGAGTCCCAAAAAGGAGACCAAATAATACAGAACTGTTCGCCTCTTTTAGAGGCCAAGTCCGGGATTCCTGTCTTCTCAAGCACACAGGCTTGAATCTTAGCTGATCTCCAGTAGGATATGGTCGGACGGTCCGCCGCCAACCATAATTGCAAAATGACTCGCTTTGCCATTACCATTGCACGTTTCAAAAAACTTTTAAATCCTGTTGGAGCCGGGCTTTGTATTCCAAATAAGTCAAACAGCTGTCTCGGAGAGGATTTCCACGTCGTGTTCCAGAGCTGAGACACATGTCTGTTTAATTCAATCTAGAACATTTTGACTCAAGGACAACTCCAATACATGTGTCCCAGATGTGCATTGGCGCCTCCGCACTTTGGGCAAAAGTCCGACTTCCAGAGAGTTGCTCTATAAGCTCTGTGAGGTGAAATGTGTAAGCGAAGCAAAAATTTATACTGCAATTCCCACCAAGCAGCGTTGTCCGTAGTTACATACAGCGATTTGAGGCATGTACTTATATGTTCCGGCTGAAGGTTCAGCTGTAGCTCCATATTCCAGGCCTGGGTCACCGCTCGATGATCCAGTGGTTCAAGTGCCTCTCGCAGACGGTGATGGAAATAAGTTAACGGCACTCTTAACTGCGCGTCTAACCCCAATAGTTCATTGAGTCTTTCCCATGAGTCAGCATTTAGAGATGCCGAGGGCAGTGAACTTACATAATGCTTCAACTGTACATATGCAAACCAATCAATCCCACTCAAACCATACTCCTCTTTCAAAACGTCAAATGATTTCAAATCCCCTTGTTTAGTAACCACATGAAACAAATATTTAATTCCCGCTGCAGCCCACCTCCGGAAATGGGGCGATGAGCTCCCCGCCGGGAATGCCAGGTTTCCCTGGAGCGGCAAAAGCACCGAAACAGAGGAATCCAACAGCTTTAACCGACCGAGCCACCTCCAGGTAGTACGCAGCGGGCCCAATACACATTTGAGTGGCCCCAGTTGTGTCATGTCTATTGAGGGCGCATGTAGCCAGTATGAAAAGTGAGTTTTTCCCAAAAGCTTGGTTTCTGCTATGGTGCAAGAGAAATAGTGGGTGTTGCGAAACCAATCAGATAAGTGTCTCATACTGCTGGCCATGGAAAAAAGCCTGAGGTCCAAAAGCCCCAGCCCCCCCTTCACTCGAGGCATCATTACTTTGGTGAGTGGCAAGCGAGCCCTCTTCCCCTGCAATATAAAGTAGTTTAATTTTTTTCGCAACCACTTTCCCTCATTAGGTCGAGGAGTGTGGTAGCCGTGTTAGTCCACTCTTAAGGTTATCAATAGAAATCAAACAAAATAAAACATGGAAAAGAAAATAAGATGATACCTTTTTTATTGGACATAACTTAATACATTTCTTGATTAGCTTTCGAAGGTTGTCCTTAGTCAGATCGGAAATAAGCAAATGTGCTAGCTGACAGTGTATATAAGTGAAAACATTCAAGCATTACTATGACAGTCTGACAGGGTGGGAGGATGGGGGTGGGTAGGAGGTATGCATGGGGACATCAAAGCATATCATTGATATTCTAACAGGATGGACCTATCCACACCCATCCTGTTAGAATATCAATGATATGCTTTGATGTCCCCATGCATACCTCCTACCCACCCCCATCCTCCCACCCTGTCAGACTGTCATAGTAATGCTTGAATGTTTTCACTTATATACACTGTCAGCTAGCACATTTGCTTATTTCCGATCTGACTAAGGACAACCTTCGAAAGCTAATCAAGAAATGTATTAAGTTATGTCCAATAAAAAAGGTATCATCTTATTTTCTTTTCCATGTTTTATTTTGTTTGATTTCTATTGATAACCTCATTAGGTCACAATAATAGGGGAAGCATCTGCAACACATAGGTCCATTTAGGAAACAGAACCATGTTATAAAGAGCTATGCGGCCCAATAGGGTGATCGGGAGCGCCTGCCATCTCTGCAAAAGTTTCGTGGTCTGCAGTTTTAAAGGCACAATGTTTTGTATATATAACTCCGACAGGTCTCTGGGGATATAAACCCCCAAATACTTAATTTGGGATTGTTCCCACTGGAAAGGGAACTGGCTTGCCCACCCTGCCCGAATCTCAGCTTGTAGTGGGAGGGCAACAGATTTTTGAAAATTGAGGGAGAAGCCTGTGAGAAAACTGAATTCATCTAACGCCGCCAACAGATGCTGCACCGATTTTTCAGGTCGAGTCAGAGTCAGGAGGATATCGTCCGCAAATGCTAGCACTTTAACCTCCTGAGTCGGCATGGTGATCCCCGCAACATCTGGGTCTTTCATAAGTGTACGAAGCAGAGGCTCTAGATACAGCAAAAACAACAGCGGGGAGAGTGGGCAACCCTGTCTTGTCCCTCTCTGCAACCGGAATGCTGCAAACTCAGTCCCGTTCGTCACTATGCGCGCTGAGGGGCTGGCATACAAGGCCGCGATCGCCTCCATAAACCCGCCCCCCAGCCCCACCCATTGTAGCACTCTAAAAAGGTTGTTCCATTGCACCTTATCAAACGCTTTTTCAGTGTCCAAACTCAACAATAATAACTGTTCTTTAGTGTTGTGACTGTGTGCCATGGATAAGAGGACTTTTCGCACATTAACTGTCGCCTGGCGCACCCGAACAAAGCCTACTTGGTGCTCACCAATTAAGGACGGCAAATGTTGTGCCAATCTCTCAGCCAATACTCTTGCCAAAAGCTTAATATCAACATTGAACAATGAGATTGGTCTGTAGGATTCTACTTGGTCCTGAGGCTTGCCAGGCTTCGGAATGAGGGTGATTAAGGCCTCGTTTTCTCCCGGGGAGAAGAAACCACGGTCCACTACTGCGTCATAGTATGAGACAAGAGGGCCCACCACCTCCGAACCCAATATTTTATAATACTCGCCCGAGAACCCATCCTGACCAGGGGCTGACCGAAGTGGAAGGGATTTTATGGCCCTCTGAAGCTCCTGTGCTCTAATAGGTAATGACAACTGTTCTTTTACTCTTTGCTCTAACCGTGGCATACCTGCATCTTCTAAATAATCGTCTATAAAGGAGGACTGGGGTTCTCCGCTATGGGAATAAATTCTCTGGAAATAGTCTTTGACGATCTTTGCTATCTCTGCCGGTTGCGATATGAGGATCCAGTACTCGAAGAAATATGGGAAATATAATTCATAGTAACATAGTAGATGACGGCAGAAAAAAGACCTGCACGGTCCATCCAGTCTGCCCAACAAGATAAACTCATATGTGCTACTTTTTGTGTATACCCTACCTTGATTTGTACCTGTCCTTTTCAGGGCACAGACCGTATAAGTCTGCCCAGCACTATCCCCGCCTCCCAACCACCAGCCCCGCCTCCCACCACTGGCTCTGGCACAGACCATATAAGTCTGACCAGCATTATCCCCGCCTCCCAACCACCAGTCCCGCCTCCCACCACCGGCTCTGGCACAGACCATATAAGTCTGCCCAGCACTATCCCTGCCTCCCAACCACCAGCCCCGCCTCCCACCACCGGCTCTGGCACAGACCGTATAAGTCTGCCCAGCACTATCCCCGCCTACCAACCACCAGTCCCGCCTCCCACCACCGGCTCTGGCACAGATCGTATAAGTCTGCCCAGCACTATCCCCGCCTCCCAACCACCAGCCCCGCCTCCCGATCCCAACTAAGAAAAATATTTAACTACATCTGCCATTGACATGGGAACATACACATGCCAGAATTAAGAAGTCCTTGTTTAAGTGGCCCTCCCAGTTGTCAGCCTGTGCTTGCGGTTTCTGGGACTGGGGGGGGGGGGGGGGGGGGGGGGGGAATCTCTTGTGGGTTTAGCAGAGGGCTGCCAAATGCAGGCTCTGACAAATCTCAGTGGGCCTCATTGGTTCACATTCACCCAACCAAACTTTAGTTTTGGTTTTGGCCAAAACCAGGTGATAAGTTTTGGCTGCAGTTTCTTTGCTCTCGCTACCTGCGCCAGCAATCGTCCCGCCTTATTGCCAAATCTCTGAAAATTTAGTTGCCTGGCAAGCAATAATCCCTTATATTTTTCGTGAATCATAGAATTTA
This sequence comes from Microcaecilia unicolor, assembly GCF_901765095.1. Taxonomy (NCBI): domain Eukaryota; kingdom Metazoa; phylum Chordata; class Amphibia; order Gymnophiona; family Siphonopidae; genus Microcaecilia; species Microcaecilia unicolor. The sequence continues at coordinate 357,444,811 of NC_044032.1, read as the reverse complement.
ACGCCGCCAAGGCAGTTGCCATTTTCTCCTGGTGTTCTCTAGATTGGTTAATTATGTGTTGCCTCTTTGCAGTCTTATAAGCTAACTCTAACCGCATGATGCCTGCCGCCAGCCGTTCGGCTCGTGCACTCATGAATGCGATAACCTCACTGTGGAGTACCGCCTTGGAGGCTTCCCAAAACAAGGTTGACGACGTGCAAGAGGGCTCATTAGTCTCTACATAAAACTGCCATCGGGTTCTAAGGTGCCCTATGAATTGTCGGTCTTCATACAAATGGGAAGGGAAGCGCCAGGAACTCGCCACAGGCCCTCCCGTGCCAATGGTCAATTCTATCCCAATCAGAGAATGGTCGGAAATCTCCGTGGGGCCAATGAATACTTTGTGTGTCCTGAAAAACCAGGAGCGTGCCAATAATATATAATCAATGCGAGACCACGATTGATGGACCCTGGACTAGTAAGTATAGTCCCGCATCGCAGGGTGCAACAATCTCCAGGGGTCAACTAACTGCAGAGAGTTATACAAAGCTGGCAGGCCTCTCCCTCCCCCAACCGCTGCCACTGCCTGGGGTGAAGATCTATCCAATGCAGGGTCCATCACTTGATTGAAATCTCCCGCCCACACCCACGGGGCGTCTGTGTGTTGCAAGCCCAATGCCACCAACTGCTGAAAAAAGGAGGGAGAGAAGGTATTGGGCCCATATACTGTGCATGGATAAAATTTTGTTCCCTGATAATTTACATAAAGCAGCACCACTCGCCCATCAGAGTCCTTATACATAAGCTTGGTCTGGCAGGACACACCCTTTTTTATGAGAACAGCCACCCCATTCCTACGGTTCCCAGAAGAAGAATAATGACATTCCCCCACCCATCTCTGGCACAATTTCGCATGTTCACTATCCGAGAGCTTCGTCTCTTGAAGACAAGCAATGGTAGCTCCATGCGCCCTCAACTGTGACAAGATCTTATAGCGCCTGATTGGCGACGTTATCCCCGCCACATTCCAAGACAATATTTTAAGAGTTGATTTTCCCATCCTCTTTTGTTGTCACAAGTTTCCACATCCACCTCATTTGTTCATTATGTAGCTCCGGGGGCCCAGCCTCTCCCCGGAGCATTTTTGCCCATATGTTTATCCTCTGAGTCTCCCTCTCTACATTAATCGATCTCCCATAGATTCTCCTCCCATTCCTATACTTCCCCATACTATTACCTCCCACTTGACCGCCCAACCCCCCCCCCTCACCCCTTCCCCCCTTTCTCCCCCCCTTAATCACACAGACTCCTGGCGCAGCATCTGCTGCACGGAGAGTAAAGGTCACAAAGTGATAAGGGCCCCCCCCTCCACGTCTATGCACTCTTACCCCATACATACACAATCAAACCGTACTTACATTAATCAGTGTGCACTCCGCCCTCCACAAAAAAAAAAAAAAGTCACATAACCCCAAAAGAACTCAACTTCTAATTACTGGTGTGTTATCAGGCAGGGCCAGGCCAGTGATTACTCCAATTAATGCATGCCACTTCCAGGCTAGCATGGTACACCTCAGTCCGGCTGTCCAGGGCTTGATACTGGAGTATCCTGCAACATTTTCCTTGCTTCTTCAGGAGACTGGAATGTTTTCCATCCATCCTCCATTAAGACTTTCAACTGGGCCAGGTAAAGTAGCATGAACCTCTGGTTTTTCTCAGCCAAGTGTCGACACAGTGGCCCATAAGCCTTCCTGCGCGCTTGTAGGGCAACTGAGTAATCCTGAAAGATTTTAACTCCCACTCCATCGAATGTTAGAGTGTCCCATTTCGCCCGCGCTCCTCTCAGTATTTCTTCCTTATGGAGAAAATTGTGGACCTTTATGATCACAGCTCGAGGCCTGTTACCAGTGGCCCTGCGTCCCAGTCTATGAGCTCTTTCCAAGCACAGGGGGCCGGCACTATCAGATAGGGCAAACTCCTGTTTTAACCAGCGCTCCAATTGTGCAGGCAGTTGGCGGTCCTGCACCGACTCTGGGATACCGATCAGGCGCAGATTGGACCTCCGCGATCTGTTCTCCAAGTCATCCAGGTGCTGCGCCTGTTGTTTTAGCTGGTTTTGGAGCTCTGTGATTAAGCCAGTTCTGCCCAGAGCCGTGTCTTCCAATTCAGACACCCGCACCTCCAGCTCTCCCGTGCGACGCGTTGTTTCCCCCAACAGCATTTCAACTCCCTCGAGTCGCTCAGAAATTTTAGTAAGTTGTGGTTCTAGTGCAGACTTAACCGCTTCTGTAATTTGTTGTAGCTGCATCGGGTGGAACTGCGGAGGTGGGTCCGACAACGCGCTCAACGCCATCTTGGAATCGCCCGAGCCACGCGGTTTGTCTATGCCTTTTTTTGCCGTTCTTGCTAGCGTCACTCTCGTTTCTTGGGTCACGAACGTATCCATAGACTTCCCCGGGCTGGCACACCGATTCTGGGGCAGTTTCGCTGCTACTATTAGCCTTTAATGGCGCAAAAGTGGAGGGAGAATCCTGGAGAGATGAAAGCTGTGACTTCCTCCCTCAGCTCATCACATGACCAGAATTTCCCTTTTAAAATTTGCTGATTTGATTTTATTGGAAAGGGAAAGGAAGCTAGTGCAAGCTATATTTTGAATGTCTTCAATTAAATCTCTATCCATTTCTTTTGTCTGTGAAGGAGGCCTGTATATCACACCAATGTAAATACACATTTTCAATTCCCACTTTCCAGATTGACCCACAATGCCTCTTCTTTACCCTGTAGGTCCTGCAACTGTATAGCTTCAATATTATCTTTAACATAAGCCTCAAGATCTAAAACCTTGTTTCCTATACTTTGGACATAAGTATATTCTGCTTTCCAGATGCTGCCCCTTTTTCCCATTTGTGTACAGATATGCTTCACTTAACTGAGAGTTTGTTCTTACCTGAGGGCTTTTATCACTCTGCCCCAATGATTCTAGTTAAAGCCCTCTTCAGTAGGTTAGCCAGTTTGCTGCTGAAGACACTTTTCACTTCTTCTGCCTGTGGCAGTTAACCAACGAGATTTAAAATTTACCGCCCCTTTCTCACACGCCAATTGGTTTCCATATGCCGTGCGCATGCTTATGCGGAGTCTTTCCTGCAGAGGAACGGTCTAAAACCATGCATATAAGCGAATCTTGCACTTATTAGTGGTGCGCTAAACCGAAGTTTGTCCCCATAGAAATTGATGGCGCCAAAAACGGGACTGAAGTACGGCATACAGTTAAACAGAGCATGCGCTTATCTGACGTGCACTTAAATGGAGTGCACTGTACTCCCTCTATATTCAGCATCTTTCATCTGTGGCTCTTTCCTTATGCTCGTAATATGATCTACATTTCCTGTCTGTGTCCTTGTCCCTCCCTATGTGTAGCTTCTCCCCTCTCTTTCTCCTGCATCCTCACCCCTGGTCTAGCTTCTCTCTTGCTCTCTGTTCAGTATCTCTTCTTCCTGGTCCAGTCTTTCTCTCTCTTCCTTCCACCAATCTACAGTCTAGAATTCCCTCCCCCCCTCCCTTTGCTCCAGGTTTCTTTCACTCTCGTTCTTCCTGCCCTCTGCTTCTCCCACTCCACTTTGCTCCAGATTTCTCTCTCTCGCTCCCTCTTTCTCTCTCTCCTTCCTCTGCTACATCCCACCCAGGTCCTGCATCCCCCCTCACTCTCTTTTGCTCCAGGTTTCTCTCTCCTCTTACCCACCCCCCCTCCTTAAGCACAACCCTGGCATCTTGCCGGGCCGCATTTCAACTCTTCCTCAGGAGGAACCAACATATCATTGTTTCACTTGTATACGGCTGCTTGCCGGAAGGATACTCGCCCCAGTGCTGTATCCTCTGACCGCGGCTGGGGCGAGTATCCTTGCTGAAAGGTCTGTGCCTGGAGGAGTTGGATTGATATCAGGAGTAATAGGAGCAGCTTCGGGATTATTGCTAACACAACAGGATAGGTAAAGGACACGAGTCTATGTAAATATGTAAATATGTACAGTATTGAAATACTTAGTGAGATGGAGTGGCTGAGATTATCACGAATAGTCTTGGTTAGACAATATAAACAAGGAGTTCTGAAGTGTTTAATTGCTGTTGCAGAAGTTCCAGTAAGGTTATTTTGCATTAAATAAAATCCCTGGAGCGTAGAGTGGTTTTTTTTGGCTTGAGAGTGGGTATGCCTGCTACCGGACTGGTAAAGTACCACTGGACAATCTGAACTACCTTCTCAATACCCCGGATCTTTATTCCAGACCACTGACCCACTCCCAAACTCGTTTGAGGGAGATAGTGAACATTTATCTTTGACACCCGGGTTGAGGAGAGAAACTGAGCTGAGCTGGCCAGCGCTGGTGTGGCTCAGGTGTTACACCTAGTTGTTGGCTTCTTTTAGTGGGAAGGTATGGGGAACCTTTCCACCCCTGCATAGTCCAGGGAAGAAGGAGAGATGATTTAATTGGGATACCTGTGGAGGGGCATAATCGAAAGGGACGTCCAAGTTTTGCTGAGGACATCCTCGCAAAACGTCCTGGTGGAGGGGTGGGGAAACCCATATTATTGAAACAAGATGGACGTCTATCTTTCGTTTCGATAATACGGTCGGGGACGCCCAAATCTTGAAATTTAGGTCGTCCCTAGACTTGGTCGTTTCTGATTTTCGGCGATAATGGAAACTAAGGACGCCCATCTCAGAAACGACCAAATGCAAGCCCTTTGGTCGTAGGAAGAGCCAGCATTCATAGTGCACTGGTCCCCCTGACATGCCAGGACACCAACCGGGCACCCTAGGGGGCCACTGCAGTGGACTTCAGAAATTGCTCCCAGGTACATAGCTCCCTTACCTTGTGTGCTGAGCCCCCCAACCCCCCCCCCCTAAAACCCACTACCTACAACTGTACACCACTACCATAGCCCTTACAGGTGAAGGGGGGCACCTAGATGTGGGTACAGTGGGTTTCTGGTGGGTTTTGGAGGGCTCACATTTACCACCTCAAGTGTAACAGGTAGGGGAAGAGAGGCTGGGTGATGGTGACACGGGCTGGGGGTAGAGCTGTGGAGAAAGGAATAGAGGGAGTTAGGAAGAGGTGAAGGGTACTGAAAAGGATTACTGGCAGAGGGAGAGAATTCTGCTGTGAAAGGTTGGAAATATAATCCTTTCTTTTTTTTAGTGGTGGTGTAGGCAGTTGCCTAGGCAGCTTAGGAAGGTGGACAACAACAGGCACTCTAACCCCCTGTTTACTAAGCCATGCAGCAATGCCAACATAGCCCATAGCGCAGCTTAGTAAAAGGAGGATACATTTGTTGGGACCAGGGTAGGATTAGGACATCCTAGGAGGCCATGCAAGCTTTGCACCAGAATTCATACTTAGGGGCCCTTGTACCACACGCTAATCTGGAGCTACTGCCTGCCCAACACAGGTGCTGATGGTAGTTCCAGCCCCAGCACGCACCATTTCTCATGCTAGCGGGAATATTTAAAAAATATTTCCACAGACGCTAACACGGCGGTAATCGGGTAGTGCTGCACACTACCCAGTTACCGCCGGATTAGCATAGGAGCCATTAACCTCAATGGGTGGTGGTAAGTGCTCCCCTACTGCTTCTTTATCTTCTGTCTCTTCCAGCTCTTCATTTCAGCACTCTGTTTTCTAGGCGGTAAGTCATTGTACCACTTTCTAACCTCTTTATTCATCTCCCAGTTCTTTTTTCTTAATGTTTGCTTTACCTTGACTGCTAAACATTTAACTTGTTTTCTGTAAAAGCATTGTGAAGAGGTAGATACTTTTTTTCTTTAACTTGGCCAGGCACAGGTGAGCAGTGGATGACAGCAGACAATGGAAATGAAACTGGTGGCTATTAGTTTAATATGGCAGACTATTGCTAATGCTGGCAACATGTATGAGTGCATGTGGGAGCTGAGATTCTGCATCAGGGGCAAAAGAGGTTTCAGTTGTGTTAAAAGTTCTGCTCAGCACAGCACCAGTGTTCAGGATGACAGTCTCATGCTGTCTTGTGCTGTCTTATGCTCTAAGCAGGAGAGCCTTAAACACACTGTAAATCAGCCAGTCCCAACTCAGGCACTGCATGCAAATTTCTCTCATGCATATTCATTGTGGATATTCTGAAAATCCTATGGGACTAGGTGTGCCCCGAGGACCGGGTTGGTTCACTCAACGTGTAATTAAACTCTGGAATTCATTGTCAGATAACGTGGTAAAAGCAGGGGTTTAAAAAACGTTTGGATAGCTTCCTATAAGAAAAGTCCATAAGCCATTATTAAGATGGACGGGGAAAATCCACTGCTTATTTCTAGGATAAGCAGCATAAATGTATTGTACTGTTTTGGGATCTTGCCAGGTACTTGTAACCTGGATTGGCCACTGTTGGAGACAGGATTCAGGGCTTGATAGACCTTTGGTCTGTCCCAGTATGGCAACACTTCCTTACTTATGTACTTATGGCTGTCAGGCAGTTGGAACTGAGATGTATGTGGAGTGTCAGAACAGTAAATTTGATAAAAATGTTTTAACTGGATTAATTTCAAAAGAAAATTGATAGTTAAGCCTAAGCACTAACTGTGTGATTGTTTTAACAAGCGTCCTGACAGTGGTAAGTCAGCAGGGTGAGACTTTGAGACTCAATAGAGTTGACCTGAGTTTTACAGCTTTCGGATGACTGAAATGTTTATTTAGGTGAGAACAATATATGTTTCATGAAAATATTTCACCCTCTAAGAACATGTTGAAAACAATTTTTTTTTTTCCTATGACAGAGCCTGTTGAGAGCTCTGTGCAGCTGGAAAAAAGGGGACAGTGGCTATAGAAGGCTCAAGACCGTTTCTACAAAGTTGAGCCTATTAAGAGGGTTTCTATCTCAGGAGCCGATGCTCAGAACTCCTGCGCTAAAGTCAACAGCACATAATCTATACTGCCGGAACAGCACAGAAAATTAGGTCACCAATGCTCAAAGGAATTGTATTCAAATTATATGCATGCTGTCAAAGCAAAAGCAAAGGGGAGGGAGGGACATACTTGTCACATACACAGAAGAGTTTCATGGTAAGCGCAGATTTTGTGTGCATGTGCCAGACAAACCCAAAAGTGAAGCAAACATCGGTGCCATTCTTCTGCGCCTTTAAATACAAGCTTTTCAATTTTATTTTTACTTGGAAGGCTTATATTTAAGTGCAGAAAACAGGTACCAAGGTTGACCTCTGACTCGTGCACACTTCTTTCTCGGTACTGGCGCTTATAGGCTCGCACAGGCTTTCTTCCACTTCAAAAAGAAATCATAACCAGCAGATTTTAAACTGAAAATCAAGAGATCCTCTTCAAACTCCCCCCTCTCCCAGCAGTAAGACTAGAGACCTCATTAACATCCGTTTGACTACATTTAAATACAATTTGCGGCCATCTCTGGCAAGGCATGTTGTTCCCTGCACTAAAGCCCTCTGAGCATTCTGTGCAGACTAATATGCGCGCTATTCCATTGCTAACTGGCCTTAACACTGGCAGTAGGTTTTGAGAATCGTCCCTTCAGAATTAAAAAGAAGACAGATAGTGAAAGAGCCAGTCACAAAACTGCTGCAGGGGGTTATTAAGAGGGAAAAACCCTGATACAATTCTGAGCAAAAGATCAGGATATTCATAACACACTGGAACTCATAGTATTCTTAAATTACACTGCTTTGTGTGGAAATGAATAAATTGTGGGAGGGATGTAGCAGGGAATTGAATTATCTTTGTGGGGTAGATAGGGACAGGGCCTTCGTTTCCTGCTCATCTACAGACTGACCTGTAGCCCATAGGTAGGGCTTTTGTGTCTTAAGTTCTTAGGATAGTAGGTGCAGAGTCCAAAGGACCAAAGATTCTTCAAAGCCCTAAAGATACCTATCTGCAGTTTCTCCCTAAAGAATTTTGCATGGAGAGGGGCTTCCACTAGCAGGGCTTGAGAACTCCTGCTACCAAAGTAGCAGACAGTGCCTTAATTTTGGAGGACCAGCACCCAAATTTGGAGGGACCAGACCCCCAAGGCTCCTTGTGGTTATACCACTAGGTGGGAGCAGGAGCCAGGATGCAGAAACCTTCCTTCCTGCCTATATTTTCATCCCTGCAGCATGGTGCTTTCTGCTGCAAATCTACAGCAGAGAATATTGGGGGTGGGGTGCTCAGGCACCCCCAGAGTGGGTGCCTAGGGATAAACTACTATTTGTGGATAAAATTGAGGTGGAGGCCGATAATGACAGTATAGGTGTGTTCCACCTCCTGAATGGTCTGAAATTTTTTTCCAGATCCTTCCCAATATCCTTTTGAAAACATTAAAGCACAGCAAGTAAAAACCAGATATCTCCTTTTACAACCAATTTGTGAAAACTTGATCTGTGGTCAGTATTTGTCTCTTGGAAGCCAAAGTTGTTTGAGGTGAATAGACACTTTAGGGTCAGTTCCACTAAGCGTCCCCCCCCCCCCCCCCCCCCCCAGGGTACAGAATGGGACAAATGCCTTAAAGATTTGTATGAGATTTCACTGTAAAATATGTTTTACAGATTTAAAAAAAAAATCTCAAAAGCTGAGGGCTAAGCCTAGAGTAATGATGTCACAAAGACAGCATTCTGACCTAGATATGAGGTCATAGCTGGTGTCCAGGGAAACTGACCTGCAGCTTTCAAACCATTTACTCAAGCGAGAGTAAAGGTCTCTGGGTTGTTGGTGTGCTCTGTGCACTTCTGCCTAGTCTTGTGCCTTGCCTGGATCTTGTTAGCCTATGAGTAGTTTAGTTCTAGTTAGTCTGTGTGTAGTTTAGCCTTGGTTTTATTGCTTATTTCGTAGTCTTGTTTGTGGTCTGTATTCAGGGACGTGCCAACCCGGTAAGCAGGGTAAGCCGCCCCGCAGGGAGGACGCCTGCCTTCAAGGGTGCCACACCGTCCGGTCCAGTTTTATTTAAAAAAAAAAAACTGTACCGCGTTGGCGCTTAGGCGCATGCGCTGCTGCTGCCTTCCTGCGCGCAGCGCTCAGCTCTGTGGCCCTGCCCAGCTCTTCCCACGCGCTCACGGCCCTGTGAACGTGACACGCATACGTCCGTCCGAGTTATTTAGACCGCCGCCGCCGGGTGTTGCTGTTCCGTTGGAGTGCTGAGAGGCAGTGAGAGAGCCACTGTTTGGATCCTCTGGGGAGGTCAGCTGCCTGGGGGTGGATCGACAGAGGGGTGAGTCACACCATTTTTTTATATCTATGTTTCTCTTCAAAAGAGCACACTAGTCATGTATTTCTTCCCTTTTTGCAAGGATAAGGCCAGGGTCCGCAGTCTTTTTCAGGCTTGCATGAAGAACATGGGTTAAAAAAAAAAAAGACAGAGCTGAGGGGAGTGTGCTGAACAAAGATACAGTGCTGGATTGTTGACTGATAGATACTGGCCACTGGTCAGATTGCATTCATATACATCCATGTGTATGCTGGAGATGCAATTCTGTGTACAATTATTGGTATTTTATGCACAGAACATCACTCCTTCATGTTGTGCAAGACATTGTTACCACTAGGGTAGACCCATGTGTGCCTGCATCTGGTGTGTTATCCCATGTTAGCCCACTTTTCTTTTGCACTCCTTTTATTTGCATGTTATTTGCTCATATTATTGGGGAGCTTTTTGCATTATGTGTGTATTAGGAAACCGTCCACTGAGTATTAGCACATAGCTCTAACACAAGATAACCACATCAGCCCCTCAGTTTATACCTGTGGCAATGGATGGTTAAGTGACTTGCCACGGCGACAAGCAGTGGTAGTTGGATTTGCACCAGGCTTTGCTACTCACTGATCTAACTTTATATCATAACCCGCCCAGAGCATATATTTAGTGGGCAGACTACTAATTTCATGAACATGATAGCACGAAGAGCTAAGTGGTTGTAAACCCTTTATTTGTTCAGCAATCCTACAAAGATGCACTCCATCTTTCAGCTCCTATTTCTTTGCATCTTTGTGCTACGGGGATGGGGTGGGAGGGTGGGGGGGTGGGGCAACTGATAGTCTGCAGGGGGGGCACCAGAGACCCTAGGCACGGCCTATCTGTATTCCTTGTCTAGTTCATTGGTTGTCTGTGTTTGTCAGTTACTGGAGCTTCAGCCATTGCTCTGTTCTTTGTCTGTGTTTGTCAGCTACTGGAGCTTCAGCCTTGTCTTGTCTGCATGCCTGTGGACACCTCTGTTTTGATTCCAACCCTGTCTGCTTTTGGCTTCCTTTCCCTCCTGTTTGAGAACCCTGAATCCTTTTTGCGTTGCACTGCAGCCTTGTTCTTGTCTGGATGCCTGTGGGCACCTCTGTCTTGATTCCAACCCTGTCTGCTTTCTACCTAGTGTGGTATTGTTTGTCTGAGAGTCCTAGTCTTGTATTCTGCCTATCCTCCCTTGTGTATTCTAGACCCTGTGGGTATCCAGTTGGTATCCAGTTCCTGCCCTGTCTGGTAACTCCTGCCGGCCACCTACACCCAGGGGTTCAACTCTTGGGAATGGCGGTCAAGCACAGGTGAAGTCTAGCTGTTCCTGCTCTGCCTGTTCCAGCTTGTTTGCCTCAGCTGTAACTCCAGTCCGGGGTTCCAGTCCTGCTCTGCCTTGTCTCTGGTTTGAGGGTGGTTTTGCCTACCACTGCCACTCTACGGCAGTGGTCCAAGGGCTCACAAACCCAGTGTGTCCGTGAGAAGTCTAACACTCACACAGTGCAATAGCTGCTCTGCTGGCTGCTGGGACCTGACAGTGAGAGGCCATTGGAGCCATCTGTAATTGAAAGGGTGCACAGATTATGGGGTCCCTGAGATGATGGCAAACCCTGGGATGTTTTGGCCTGTTTCCTGCACTTTCCTGAGAAGGCCGCCATGCTACGTAAGGCACAGGAGTGGGGCCACTTGCAATGGAATGGGCTGGAGGCGAAATTGTTCCAGGATCTGGCTGCTGATACTTTGGCTACTGCAGAGGCAGAGTTTTTCAGGAGGCTCAACTTTGGTATCGGACCTTCCTATTAGGGCTGATGGTAACTATAAATGGAGTGCCCACGAAATGTACATCTGTGGCCACAGTGTGAGAAGCCTCGCAGAAGGTGGGGCTTCAGAGACCCCCCACCTGGGCCAGTGTCAGGAGATTCGCAACAGTTGGAGGGCTTCTGCTGGCGGGGTATTGTGTGACCCGCCCACGCTGCCACTGACCAGATGGATTACAGAACCAGGCTTCTGAGAATGGCTTTGACACTTTGCAAATACTGGAACTGTTACTTTTTGTGGCTGTGCATGCTTTGCAGCCTTGGTAGTATGAGGAAGTGTGGAGGTTGACTTGGTATGCTGCTTGAAGAATGAGTGTGTGGGGGAGATAGATGAATAGGCTGCATGGATGTGTTTGTTTGTAGCTGTTTGTCTTTATGAGAAGGGGGATATTTGTATGTATGTGATGTGTTCTGAAGGGTTGACTCTGGGGGTTCAGTTCCTTGATGGAGAGGTGGGACATGGGAGATTTCCTGCCATGGGTCCGGGGGGTAGAGAGAGTAGGTGGGAGGGTAGGGAGAGCAGGAGCAGGAGGGATTGTTTTTGCAGAGTTTTGCTTGTAGTTTATTGGGGGGGGGGGTATTATGGGGAAATCGGCTAGTAAAAATTATCTCTTATAATGTTAGCCTTATCTCGCCTGCCAAGTGCAGTTAATGTTGAGGGACTTATGTAGACTGAAGGATGACATCTGTTTCTTCAAGAGACCCATCAACATAACCTCCCCCCAGCTTGATAATACTGGAGGGGGAGCAGGGGGCATTATAGTCGGGTTGGTTAGGAAGCACGCATAGCTTTCTTGCTACTCTTGATCTCTGGACAATTGGCAGGAAACACATGGAATACATAGAAAGGGACTACACCCCATGAGCACTTGGGCTTAGAGCAGATTCTGTGGTCCTGTCCATGTCCCAGTGTGGTTGGAGTTGGCCACCACCTCCGAGCAGGGGGGGCCTTCAGTATTGGAGGCCATTGTTATTAGGAAGACTCACAGCTGGCGAGACAGATAGAGAACTGTCCTTGGGGTTCCTCAAGGATCTGTCATTGGACCGCTTCTCTTCTCGATATACACCTCTTCCCTAGGCTCGTTGATCTCATCACATGGTTTCCAGTACCATCTCTATGCCGATGACACCCAGCTTACCTCTCCACTCCCGACATCACAGTCGAAACCCAGGCCAAAGTTTCAGCCTGCCTTTCTGACATCGCTAGCCTGGATGTCCAACCGGCATCTGAAATTGAAACATGGCAAAGACTGAGCTCCTTATCTTTCCACCCAAACCCTCTTCTCCTCTTCCCCCACTTTCCGTCTCTGTTGACAACGCCCTCATCCTCCCCGTCTCTTCAGCACTCAATCTCAGTCATTTTCGACTCCTCCCTCTCCTTGTCTGCCCATATCCAGCAGACAGCTAAGACCTGTCGCTTCTTCCTCTATAATATTAGCAAAATTCGCCCATTTCTCTGAACAGACCACCCGAACCCTCGTCCACTCACTCGTTACCTCTAGTCTTGACTATTGCAACTTCTCCTCGCTGGCCTCCCGCTTAGCCACCTATCCCCCTTCAATCTGTCCAAAATTCCGCCGCACGTCTTATCTACCGCGTGAACTGATACTCTCATATCACCCCTCTCCTCAAGTCGCTTCACTGGCTCCCAATCCGCTACCGTATACAGTTCAAGCTTCTCCTATTGACCTTCAAGTGCACTCAATCTGCTGCCCCCCATTACCTCTCTACCCTCCTCTCCCCGTATGTTCCCACCCGTAACCTCCGCTCTCAGGACAAATCACTCCTATCTGTACCCTTCTCCACCACCGCTAGCTCCAGACTCCGCCCCTTCTGCCTCGCAGCACCTTATGCCTGAAACAGACTTCCTGAGCCCATACGCCATGCGCCCTCCCTGCCCATTTTCAAGTCCTTACTCAAGGCCCATCTCTTCTCCCTGCTTTTGGCACATAACCACCTCCCCATTCCTGTTACCTACACTGACTACGTAGTCCTGTTACCATTAGATTGTAAGCTCTCTTGAGCAGGGACTGTCCCTCCCCGGTTTAACTTGTACAGCGCTGCGTAACCCTGGCAGCGCTATAGAAATGCTAAGTAGTAGTAGTAGTAGAACTGGCTAGGGAACTATTTGGCTTTAATGATCAGGAAGGGGTCTCTCCTGAGGCACTTTGGGGGAGGTTGAAAGTGACTATGAAGGGCGTTAGCTGCACAGAGGAAGAGAGGACTAGTTAGCAGAGGCAACTGAGTTGCACCACTTATTGCTGCTTTGGCGATACAGTGTCCCATTGATTGTCCTCTTTCCACCAAGTCTCTGAGATGCCTATTATATCTGCCTCATCATTTAGTGCTATATATTCTAACTCTCCCATCTTATTTTTTTAGCTTCTAGCATTTGTAAACATGCACTTCAGATTGTGTTTTTTCCTTGGATCTACAAGCTGTTTAGAAGTGAGAGGTGATAATGTGAATCCTTTATCCTGTTTCACTCATTATGCACACCTGACTTCCTTTCAGCATTGTTGAAATTTCTCTATTGGGATTACTACCTAAATATCCTGTTCAATAGTATCTTTCAAGGATACTCCACACCCAAGCCATGTGCTCCTGAGCGACTGTTGCCCCCCCCCCCCCATTCTAGTTTAAAAGCTGCTCTTCCTCCTTTTAAAAATTTAACACCAACAGCCTGGTTCCAGGTGGGAGCACATCCTTTCGGAACAAGTCCTCCTCCTTCTCAGAATGTTTCCCAGTTCCTAAACAAATCTAAATCCCTCATTCCCTGCATTCATTGTCTCAACCACTCATTGAGACTCTGCTCTGCCTGCCTTTTGGATCCTGTGCGTGGAACAGGGAGCATTTCTGAAAAAAACTACCCTGAAGGATCTGGCCCTTAGCTTTCTACCTAAGAACCTAAATTTGGCTTCCAGAACCTCCCTCCCACATTTTCCTATGTCATTGGTACCCACATGTACCAAGACACTTGGCTTCACTCAAGCACTATCTAAGATCCTGTCTAGGTGATGCATGAGGTCCACCACCTTCACACCGGGCAGGCAAGTGACCAGGCTACCCTCATGTCCACCAGCCACCCAGCTATCTAAATGCTAATGATCAAATCACCAACTACAACAGCTGACCTAACTCTTCCCAATTGAGTCAGAAGTTCTTGGAGACATATCCTCAGTTCGAGATGATAGTGCATCCCCTGATGGGCAGGTTCTGGCTATAGAACTACTTCCTACTTCACCAGGGTGATGCTCTGGACTGCCAATCTGGAGGTGGGACTTCTCTATAACATCCCTGTAGGTCTCCTCTATGTAGCTCCCTGTCTCTCTCCGCTCCTCCTAGTCTGCTACTCTAGCTTCAAGAGAACGGACCCATTGTCTGAGAGATAGGAGCTATTTGCATTGGGCACACACATATAACTGCTCACCAACTGGGAGATAATCATACACGTAACACTCAATGCAAAAGACTGGATAGCACCCTCTAGCTCCTGGACGTGCTGTCTCCATCTTAGTATTTTTAAATTAGTATTTTAAAAACTTGTTAAAATATTAAGGATATTAGTCTAATACAGGGGTTGTAGCTATGTGGGCCAAGGGGGCATGGGCCCCCATAGATTTGGCCCTGGCCCCCCCCCGCCGTCGACCCTCGTCGACCCCCCTCCCGTTGCCAACCTTCCCCCGCCGCGTGCCGGCCGTCAGGTACCTTTACTGGCGGGGGTCCCCCAACCCCCGCCAGCCGAAGTCCTCTTCTTCGGCACGGCTCCGTGTTGATCTGCAAGCAAGGCTTCTGTTTCTGTGAGTCTGACGTGCAGATGATGACTGTCCTTTGTTTATAAAGCTGTAACAGAAGTGACTGTTCTCTTCTCGCCCAAACTGTGAGGTAATCTCTTCACTGAGGCCCTGTGACTCAGTTATATTTTATAACCTGTGAGGTCATTTTTAGTTTTCTAGGGATTGGAAAGAGAAAGACTCTCTTCCTTGAGGCCCTGTGTGCTTGGTCTGTGGCTGCTATCTGGGAACTGTGGGACCCTGAGATTGTGTCCCAGTGCCCTTAGAAACCACCAGGGAAATAAGTGCAGATGGGGAGGACCTCGCCCAGACGCAAGTCGGACCCAGTAGGCCTGTGGAAGGATATGCCAGTATAGAGCACATACACAGCTGCAGGCTCGGCTGGAGCAGTGCTAGGGACAGACCCTCCATGTGGCCTCAGGCTTAACCCCAGGTTGGTGCCAGGCATTGTGTGACTGACCTGTTTATATCTTTTTGGTGGCAATGTAGTGGGATTGTCAGACTTAGTGTATAGGGCGAGGGTCACCATCTACTGAGTGGTTCAGAGTTTTTATAAATTTAATCTATAACCTCAAGACACAGAGCACAGTGAATGAGTGCAAGCAGTAACAGGTCCCTTACCCATTCTTTTTTTTTTTGTCGTAGTGATAGGAGATTAGCAAGTGTGCAGATGACAGTGGCCATCAGACACTATAATGGCATGTCCTAACATAAGAGAGAGCTGGATGACCTCAACAAGGAGTTGCTGGACTGGCCTGATGGGAGACCAGGACTCGGGAATTGGTGCATGAGTGGGAATTCCAGCTGCAGAAATAAAGTTGGAGATGGAAATTGATTCACATCCAAAGCTCCAGCCCAACCCCTGTGCCACGGCCAATAATGGAAAAAAGAAGGGCGTCCCTGGCACGAAACACTTGGGCGACTTTACTTGGTCCATTTTTTTTCACCACCAAGCGTCAAAAAGGTGCCTGAACTGACCAGATGACCACCGGAGGGAATCGGGGATGACCTCCTCTCACTAACCCCCTCCCACCATAACAAAAGTTTTAAAATAATTTTTTGCCAGCCTCAAATGCTATACTCAGGTCCATTGCAGCAGTAATGTAGGTACCTGGAAGCAGTTGTAGTGGGTGCAGTGTACTTCAGGCAGGCAGACCCAGGCCCATCCCCCCCCACCTGTTACAGTTGTGGTGGTAAATGTGAGCCCTCCAAAATCCACCACAAACCACTGTACCTGTCCCGTTCCGGGGCCTTACCTGGCGGTCCGCGGACAGGAGCGGGGGCCGGGGCGCCCGTGGGGAACACGGTGAGGACGGAGATAATCCGCCGAGGGAATAGCGGCACTGTCGCCGGCTGCCCCGAGGCCGGCAATCCACAGAAGCAAACGCCAGCCTCGAGGAAGGAGAACTGCCGGCCAAGATGGCGGCGCCGGCGTCTTCGTTCTCCTCGTTGGAGCGGGGCCGGCGAGGGTAGCTCCGCCTACTGCGCCGGATTGGCGCACCCCCAGAGAGACTCCGCCCGCTGGCGGCGGGAGAACAATCCAGGCCCCTAGATCTGCCTAGGTGAAGGGGATTGGTTCCAGCTGGAACGAGCGGGGATTTAAACAGAGCCACGGAAGGGTTCCAGTGCTTCCGTTTCGTGTTCAGAAGCCATCTCTTGCGAAGACTGTGTTTGTTTCCCGTGTCATCTAGCCGTCCTGCTAGCTATTTCCTGTGAAGACTGTGTTTGTTCCTCGTGTCAGCTAGCCGCCCTGCTAGCTATTTCCTGTGAAGACTGTGTTTGTTCCTCGTGTCAGCTAGCCGCCCTGCTAGCTATCTCCTGTGAAGACTGTGTTTGTTCCTCGTATCAGCTAGCCGCCCTGCTAGCTATTTCCTGTGAAGACTGTGTTTGTTCCTCCTGTCAGCTAGCCGTCCTGCTAGCTATCTCCAGTGAAGATTGTGTTTGTTCCCAGTGCTCAGCTAGTCGTCCGGCTAAGCCACCCCCACCAAGGACTGTGTACTCACATCCAGTCAGGCCAGCCGTCACCCCGCGGTTCCAGCAGTCCTGCTGGCCGCCCGCAGCTGAGGGCTCAACCCTCGGTGAACGGCGGTCGCCGCGGGTGAAGATTCGGGGTGCTCGGCTGTTTCCTGGGCCTTGTGGGGCTCGGGAGGACTCGAGAGCTCACCAACACCAGAGCGACATCAGAGCCGCGACAGTACCCACATGTAGGCGCCCCCCTTCATCCCTAAGGGCTATGGTAGTGGTGTACAGTTGTGGGGAGTGGGTTTTGGGGGGGAGTTTGGGGGGCTCAGCACACAAGGTAAGGGAGCTATGCACCTGGGAGCTTTTTCTGAAGTCCACTGCAGTAACCCCCTAGGGTGCCCGGTTGGTGTCCTGGCATGTCAGGGGGACCAGTGCAGTACGAATGCTGGCTCCTCCCACGACCAAATGGCCTGGATTTGGTTGCTTTTGAGATGGACGTCCTCGGTTTCCATTATCGCCGAAAACCGGGGACAACCATCTCAAAAATGACCTAAGGATGACCATCTCTAAGGTCAACCTAAATTTCACGATTTGGGCGTCCCCGACCATATTTATCCAGAAATGTTTCTTACTATCTTTTGCTTTAATACTATCATTTAACCCAAAACTCTGTTAATAATAAATGTATGTTCCCTTCTATTTCCCATATCCACGATGAATTGTAAGCCACATTGAGCCCGCAAAAAAGTTGGGATAAATTGGGATACAAATGCAATAAATATTATTGAAATGGAAGATGGACGCTCATCTTGTTTCGATAATATGGGTTGCCCCGCCCCTTTACAGGGCCATCCTGTGAGGATGCCCTCATGAAAACTTGGGCGCCCCGTTCGATTATGCCCCTCATAGTCAGGCACAAGTGGCCAAACAAGCGGAAGCAGCAGAGACAATCTCACCGTTCCAGATCCTGAGCCAGTCCAGTTGGAATCAGCTGATCAAGCAGCAGAAGAGGCCCCCCAGTGCTCCCACCAGACCAGTTCCAGAGGTGACTGAGGCCGTGAGAATGGCATGTAATGCCATGTAAGTAGATAGGGCAGTAAAGTAGAATGGGTAAACAGTAGATAGGGCAAGTACTTTTCCCAGTCCTGGTCTGCTGACTCCACAAAAGTCTTTAACATATGGTTTAATGTCCTATTAAATCTCTCCACCAACCCATTATTTTCAGGGTGACATGGGGTGTTACGGACAGATTTCACTCCACAGTGTGTCCACAGATTCTGGATCAGCTCAGATATAAACTGTACCTTGGTCTGAGAGTATTTCTCATGGATATCCTACCCGGGAAAATATTTCTAGCAGGGCAGTGGCAATTTTCTCTTATTCTATGGAGGATAAGGCTATCGCTTCAGGATATCTGGTAGCAAATTCCACTACTCTCAGTATATATTTTTCCCAGTCCGGTTAGGGACAGCTAGAGGCCCCACTGTATCCACAGCAATCCTCTTAAATGGCTCACTGATAGTGTGTAAATGTTTCAGGGGGGCTCGGAGATTATCTTGGGTCCTTGCCACTCTTTGGCAAGCATCACAGGTTCAATAATAGCTACGGCTCAAGATACTCACAGTCAATTGAAGTTTGCATGTCACCCCCTGATGTCCTGCTAATGGAATGTCATGTACCATCTGTTGGAGCTGTTCTCGGTATGCTTTGGGCACTATAAGCTGTTTGCCTGCTGTCCAGGGTCTTTTGGAATCAGAGGGATCAGTTTCTCTGTACAGCAAGCCCCCTTTCCATACGATATGATCTTTACAAGTCTCATTGGTTGGCTGACCAGCTCTCTCTGCCTTAGATCTTCCAGGTCAGGGTCAGAGCACTATGCTTCCTGAAAAGCATGTCTCTGTCCTATATCAGTGTCCATATCTGGAGGGGTCTCTGCTGGTGACTCTGACAAATCAGGGTCAACAATCTGCTCAATAGGTATTTCAGTTAAGTCAGGCAGTCCTATTGTCCCGGTCACCTCAGGAACTGGTGCTGCTGGAAGAACTGGAGTGCCTCCTCCTGCTGCTTGATCAGATGGAACTGGAGAGGTGTTCTCTGCTGCTTCTGCTTGTTGGGACGCCCATGCCTGACTACAGGTCACGATAGTGGAAATGCAGACTCTGTTCAAGGGCAATGTTCATTGGACCCGTCAGTCCCACACAGAATCTGCACCTGCATGTTTTTCAATATTCCTATTTCTCTGTATCCTACTTTTCTGTATCCTGCCTTGGTACCCCAATCTAGGAATGCTCAATGTGTACAGTCTCTCTGGATCCATTGGCTAACACTATTTCTGCAGTACTCCCTGGAAGAATTGCATCTTCTGTGGTCGTAATAAAGTGATGAAAGAGCTAGTGTTCACAAGCCCAGCCACCTGGGTCTGATTCATACTTACTGGGGTGCTATGGTGTTGTGGGAAAGTCTATCTGCTTCCTTGCTTGATGAATTACTAGTAACGTTTTGTGCAGCAGCAACTGCGTGGGCCTCCTTCATTGGACTGGAGCCACCCACAAAAGCCATCAGCTTGGTGCAGGAACTGAAATGCTCTTTAGTGCAGATGGGGATATTTGGGCTATCCGCTTTAAAAGTCCTGTATACCCCACACTGGTAACAAGGACATTCATGCCTAAAGTCTTTAGGTTTTTGGGGAAACACTGGAGGGTTTGCTGACTGTCTCTGAGGTTGCAGGAGTATTGGCTTAGGGCCTGGCGCCATTAGATCCTGGCTGTTGTAGATAAGGGCGGCTTCTCCTTGCCAACCAGGGACTTGTAGCCATAATGATGTCAGCCAACTCAGCACCTTCTCTGGAGTACAGGGCTACTGATCTTGACATGTTCCCTCACCCCTGGACAATAACGGTGAAGAAACTGATCTAGGATCATTAGGTTTGGAAGTCCTCTAAGGTTTTAACCTCTGCTCCACTGAGCCACGGCTGGTGCTGGTATCTTAGCTAGATCACAAACTCCAATGTGAGTGACATTTGCCGAAGGGTTAGAAGGTGAAGTTTGCCTTTTTGCGGATGACATCAAGATTTGTAACAGTGGACACCCCAGAGGGAGTGGAAAACAAGAAAAAAAGATCTGCAGAAGCTAGAAGAATGGTCTAATGTTTGGCAATTAAAATGCGAAGAAATACAAATTGATGCACTTAGGGAGAAGAAATCCATGGGAGATGTATGTGTTAGGCGGTGAGAGTCTGATATGTACAGACGGGGAGAGGGATCTTGGGGTGATAGTATCTGAGGATCTGAAGGCGAAGAAACAGTGTGACAAGGCGGTGGCCGTAGCCAGAAGGTTTGCTAGGCTGTATAGACAGAGGTGTGACCAGCAGAAGAAAGGAGTGTTGCTGCCCCTGTACAAGTCGTTGGTGAGGCCCCACCTGGAGTATTGTGTTCAGTTTGGAGGCCGTATCTTGCTAAGGATGGTTAGTGATAGTCCTTGAGAAACATCCTTTGTGGTGTGTAGAGGATCATCCTATTCTTCAAGTACTCAGGGACACAGAGTTTTAAATTTAGCCCTGTATTGTACTGGTAGTCAATGAAGTTTTTGCAAAAATGGTGCCATGTGGTCATTTCGCTTGCAACCTTCTATGAGTCTTGCTGCTGCATTCTGAATCAACTGAAGCTAGTGCAGGCCCTTTGTAGTCAGACCATTGTATAGTGCATTGCAGTAATCCAGTCTTGATGTTATCATGGCATTCACAACTGGGATAAGATTTAACTTCTCGATGTAAGGAGAGAAGCAGTGCAGCTGTTGCAAATAGTAGAAGCTGCTCGTGAAGGTTGCTTTGATTTTGGAAATCAGAGTAAGTGTTTGAATTTACTGTATTCCAAGGTTCCTGACTTGTGATTTGAGGGGGAGTTCGTACTTCCCAAAGAGATTTTGACGGCAGGTATGTATCCACTTGTGTTAGGGACCCAGAATATCTCGGTTTTACTTGGATTCAGGCAAAGTTTGTTGTGTTTAGCCCATTCTTGACTTGATGTAAGACAGGTAATCAGTTTATTCAAGGCTGTAGATAAGTCAGTTTCAATGGATATAAGTAGCTGCACATCATCTGAATAGATGTAACATCATCTGAATAGATGTAGAACTGAGTGTCCATTGACCGAATCAGCCCAGCTAGTGCCTTGAGGTAGATATTGAACAGAATGGGTGACAGTATCGATCCTTGTGGTACCCCGCAGGTCAGTGTCTATGGTGGTGATGAGTTGCTGCCAAACATTATGGATTGTTGCCTGTTTGATAGATAGGATCTGTACCAGGCAAGTACTGTTCCATTGATACCTGTTTCTGTCAGTCGTGCTGGCATGATATCATGATCCACAGTGTCAGAAGCTGCTGAGAAATCTAGTAGTACTAACATTGAGGCGAATGCCTTGTCTCGGTTTCTGTCAAGATCATCTAGTAGAGATACGAGGGCCATTTCTGTTCCATAACCAGGTCTGAATCCAGATTGACATGGATGTAGCCATTTTCTCTCTTCTAGCCAATCATTAAGTTGAACACAGACTGAGTTTCCCTAGAAATGGGATGTTGGATACTGGCCAGTAACTTTCAAGTTTGTCCTGGTCAAGGTTGTTTTTCTTTAGCAAAGGGCGAGCCACTGCCCTTTATAATGCTGTTGGTAGTTGCCCATTTGAAAGAGAGGTGTTCACAACTTTTGTGTGGCCTTCTATGAGGCCCATACTTGTTTGCTGCACTATCTTTGATGGGTGGGGGTCGAGGGCGCAGGTAGTTGGTCAAAGGTCTCTTAGGATTTTATCAAGGCTCTCCTCTGTCATTGGGTTAAAAGTGTCCTATCTGTCTCTGTGAGGAGGGTGCAAGTTTGTGCACCCCTGGTTAACTGGTTGGGGACTGGGTAGGATTGTTTGTTAATCCTGGCGGAGACTTTTAATTTTGTTGGCAAAGTATGCAGCAAAATCTTTGCAGTTCAGTTTAGACTGGGCAGGCTGGTTCTGTTGTGGGGGTTTGCAGTAGGCTGTTTACTATACTGAACAACTGCTTGGTTGAATTGGCAGCCTGTGCAATGCATTCAGAGAAATACTGTTTTTTGGTTGCTGTTAAGGCTTGGCGGTACTTTGCCGTGTGCTTTCTAGAGTTTAGCCTGTCTTTATCCAGGCGAGATTTACGCCATCTCCTTTCCAGTTTCTGTCCTCATTTAAGGATACAAAGTTCTGGAGAAAACCAAGGTGAACGTTTGTGAGTAGGCCATAAGACCTTTTTTTAGTGGTGCCGTTTTCTCTAAGGTCTTGGCTAAGTGTGTATTCCAGTTGTCAACTTGTTCTGATACTGTAGTTGTCTTTTCATCCACATGTGGATAGTCCAAGGCCTCTAGAAAATTCTCAGCGGTCAGCTTTTTTTTTGTCTCTGATCTCCTTCCAAACTCTGGGAGGTGCCATTTGTTTCAGGTGGTCAATTAGGGAAAATTTAATTAGAAAATGATCTGACCATGATAGGGGTGTTATTTTGATAGTTATCCCAGAATTCTGGGATATCCATCCCTTTGTAGAATACCAGGTCTAGTATGTGACCCTTTTCGTGGGTTGGAGAATTGATCACCTGTGTAAATCCTAGTGTTGTCATTGTGTCCAGAAAGGCAGCTGTGGTGGTATCTGGAGTTTCATTGTGTAGATTGAAGTCTCCCATGATCACGAACCTAGGGTAATTCAGGGTCACTTGAGTAATCAGGTCTAGGAATTCTTGCACAGGTATTGTATTATTATGAGGTGTTCGATATACCATGAGCAATCAGATTGGTTTCTCCTCTTCAAGCTGGATTAAAGAAATTCTGATTCATGTAGCTGGGGGATGGATATTCTGCACAGTTTGATTGTATCCCGAATCAAGACTGCTATCCCTCCACCCCATCTTCCTGGTCTTGGTTGATGTTGGATGTTGAAATCTGTTGGACATAGTTTAGCCAGTGGTAAGCCCCAACTTTCACTTATTCCTAGGATGCCAAGATGCTGTTCATGTATGGCATCATGGATCACCAAGGATTTCTTTGCAGCTGATCTGGCATTCACCAGTCCTATAGTTCTAAGGATGGTCTGGGGGTGCTGGGGGTAGCTTTGGTGTGGCAATGAGGTGATCTTTTAAGTACTGTTATGTAGGTGTTTGACCTTTTGCACTTTTGCCTTCTCTCTGGTTGGCGGGAATTGTAGGGTCCTCTCCCACACACCACTGGGATGTTTGAAGTCTCATGGTCTGTGGGTCCACGGCATATTTTTTGTGTCAGGAGCTAGTTAGGCACAATTTCACTGGGTGGCACTGCAGTCCATCCTGTGGAGTTCACCCTGTGGATCTGCAATTTTACTAGTTGGCAATGCAGGGTTAAGGCTTTAAATAATCTAAAAGAACACACCTTTTTAAAGTTGTAAATTCAGACCAGGCCTGTGAGATCAAAGGTTTCCAGCAATAGAGAAACAAATGGCTGTACTTAGCACTTCTATCTGAATTTCTTTGGAGACAATGCAGAGGGGTTGATGGTTGTCTTTAGTTTTAAGGGATCTAACAAATTCAGAATTTTAGAAATAGTTATATAGTTAAAATAAATTTTTAACTCACAGATTGCAGGTATGAACTTTATAGTTTCTAGTTATGATATCCTTGGATGGCCCAATTGATGCAGCCTGCTGTAGGCTTTGTCTTTGTTGTCCAGGAGGAGTGTTAGATGTAAAAATAGATTCAGTTCCAATCACAGGGGATGAGTAGAGTTATTTGTAATGTGAAGGGAAGATCAGGAGGCATATTTTCAAAGCATTTAGCCTTCCAAACTTCTATAGGTTTCTATGGAACTTTGGAAGGCTAAGTGCTTTGAAAATATGCCTAAAAGTGTCCTTTCTCCAGCCAAAATAAATGAAAGAAGTTCAAGTAAATTGAGGACAGGTGCCTCAACACAGACTGAGCATTAGTCGTAAAAGTTTGGGTTGTAAATAAGCAGAGAAAGTGTAATTATTTAATCTAAGTTGCAGAGACTGATGGTGAACCCAGCCCGCCAGCTATCCAGTCCAGATTACAAGAATAAATCTGGCTGGAAATAGATAAAGAATGCTCCTTTTCACTAAGGATGTGTGTAGCCCCAAAATGTTTTTGTTATATTGTTTCCAATGTCATTTATAAGAACTTTCTCGTTTTTATTTGGGTGGGGATGGGGTCCCGGGATTGGCATTTTTTATGATAGAAGCAATATTCAAAGGAGTACATGCTCTCTCGGCAAGAACACAGCTGCGTAAGGCTCTACGCGTGCCCAGCGCATGCCAAAATGGACTTACCGCCTGACTACCGCGTGGTTCTTGCAGTAATTTCATTTTTTGGTATGTGTCCACTACGCGCGTCTGAAAAATAATTTTTATTTCGGACGCGCATAGTGGAGGCGCACCAAGTGACATCTGATGCATGTAGGTCCTTACCACCCAAATTCTTTACTACTAGGTCTATGGCTGATGGTAAGGTCAGAGACACAAAAAGGATGTGTGGCAATTTTGACTTTGCCGCACGTCCATTTTCGGCAAAAATTTTAAAAGGCATTTGTTGTTAGGAGTGCTGAAAAATAATTCTGTGCGCCCAAAACCGTGCTACACTATTGCAGGCCACTTTTTGCCGCCTTTGTAAAAGGACCCCACACACCCTTATGGTTAAAGTGTGCACCTTTCTGAAAGTGTGTGCACCAGGAGCAAAGCCATAGCTAGGTCTGGGTCTGGGTTTGGACCTTACCCACTTTTGCCTCAGATCCACCAAGAAGTGCCCCCCCCCCCCCGGTCTCTCCATCCTTTCCCGTTCCTCCTTGCTTCCGCAGGTCCAGAATCTCTGGGTCTTCCTCCCTCCCTGCCGCAGTCCTTAAAACTTACTTCATTGGTACCGGCAGCGGATTATACAGACTGGCCCCTTCTACCATGCTCAGTCTCCTCTGATGCAAATTACTGTTTACACAGGGGTGGAATGTGGCAGGGGGAAGGCCTTGGAGCTGGCCTGTATGAGTCACTGCCAGTGCCAATAATGTAAATTTTGAGGACCACAGTGGGGAGGAACGGAGGAAGGCAGATCGAGAGATGCCAGATCATGGTAAAGGGAAGGGAGAGAGATGCCAAACCATGGGGATGAAGGGAAGAGGGGGAGAAATGCTGAACCCACAGTGGGAGGGAGGCCAGGATTCTGGACTATGGAGGGAGGAGAGGGGTACAGGAGGAAAGGAAGAGAGAAGGAGAGATATGATGGGGGATGGTCAGAAAGGAGAGAAACAGAGAGATATTATAATCACATGGGAATGGTAGAGAGAAGAGAGAGAGTGGAGAAGAAGCAGGACACGAGTGGGTATAGAGACACAGAGGGGAGATGCATGGCATGGGGTGGAGCACAGGGACAGAGACACAAAGAGGAGATGCTAGAAGTGGATGATATAGGGACACAGAGACGCATTGCTGCACATGGGGAGATAAGCTGGACACAGAGGGGAACATGGACACAGGCAGTACTAGGTATCAGGGCCGCCGAGAGACTGGGCCGGGCCCGGGACAAGGCTGCCCCAGGGCCCCGCCCCCACTGCCACCTCCCTGAGGGGGGCCCGGTGCCACAGTCCCACCCACCTCCGCCACCGGGCCGGGTCCCTTCCACCCAAACCCCCACCAGCAGAAGTGCTGTCTTCTGACTCCGGCGTGCGCGGCCCACACAGACGTGCTCCTCGCAGCTGATCTTCGCTGCACTCTGCAGAGCTTCTGTACGTCTGACGTCCTGCACGTCAGACACACAGAAGCCCTGCAGAGTACAGCAAAGATCAGCTGAGAGGAGCGCGTCTGTGTGGGCCGCGCACACCGGAGTCAAACAGAAGACAGCACTTCTGCTGGCGGGGGTTCGGGTGGAAGGGGTCCGGTGGCGGTGGTGGGTGGGACTGCAGCACAGGGCCCCCTTGGAGGCCCGGGCCCCGGGAATTTTGTCCCCTCTGTCCCCCCCATCTCGATGGCCCAGCTAGGTATGGGAAGGTTATGGGCTCAGAGGAGCTGGACATAGAGGAGAATAGAAACACAGAAGTAAGATACTGGACACGGTGGAGTGGGCGGGGTGGCAGAATAGGGACAGGGATACCTTAGTAGAGATGCCAAGTTATCCAGTTCAAGGCTGGAGACTGTTTGGCCTGTTCAGGGTTTGAACAAAGCAGTGTGGGATTTGTATTGTCTGATCCTGCCCATTGAATCAGAGACAAGTCCCATATTGCAGCAGGATGAATTGGTCAGAAATCCAGGACTGTCCCAAAATCTGCAGCCTGGAATTGGGTAACTTGTCATCTCAGTTTCATGTAAAGGAGCATCAGCGTGCACAGGACAGGAGGAGCAAGAAGAGCAGGGCTTGAACGTGGCTGAGCTGGAGACGGTGCTGAAGAAGGCTTTGGCTGGCAGGGGGTTGGGGACCTCCACCAGCAAAGGTATTTGCGAGGCGAGGGGGGTGCAAGAAGGCGCGAGGTGGTGGCGGCGGGGGGAGGTGAGGTGAAGCGAGGCATGGTGGGGGGCGTGGCGGCACTCAAAATGTGCCCCCAACCTCAGGGCTCTGCCCCCTCCCACCGTAAGGTCTGGCTATGCCCCTGCCGCACAGAGCGTTATTCTATAGGTGCTCTGAGTTATGTGCCGTTTACAGAATAGCACTTAGAGCTGATTTCCACGCTAAACTTTGGGCACGAGGATTTACACCAACTGAAACCCTCCCTAATTTCTGCCTACTGCCTTATGGCAACTTTTATCTGTCCTAAATTATCCAGATAGAAGACTGAATATTGCCACTGTCCATGTATGTTTTGGTCCTCTTTATGTTTAATATGTTTGTTTATGTGCCACCCTTTATAGTTATCAATAGTAAACTAAAAAATAAGTAGAAAAGGAAGAAATGCCCAGCCAAGGTCACCAATACTGGAGAAAGGGAGTTCACATCCCCCAAACATGGCGAAAATAGTAAGCCTTTAGCCCTAGTTAAGGAGTTCTCATTTCAAAGGTTTTTGTATTGAATTCCATAGGAATGGGACTAAAATATAAAATGCCAAGTTGCAGGTAATTTAATTGTGAACCCTGGAGGGGGTTGAATGGAAATAATGATGATTATTCTGGGTACATTAAAAAGTGCCACAGGCTGCACAGTTTTAATACTTATGCTCTTATGTTAACTGCTTATTGTATTTAATTTCTATCTTTCCAACAACAGAAAATGGCAAAGCAGTTGAAGAAATCAAAAATATACAAAGAAGAAGAGGATAATGTATTCCCGGTAGGTAGGAAGGGAACACTGGTGTAGATTGGGAGGTGCGGGGGATATTGCTCCCCCAAACACTACTGAATGGAGTGCTTCCCTCTTCCTCTACTCCCCATGATGTTTGGCATCTAAAGTTCTTTCTCCACTCCTTTCTGTCAAATATTACCCCTTCTTGACTCCCTCCAGTTTTCCGGCATCAAACAGCAGCGATTCAGATACATTGCTCGTGCTGTCCTTGCAGCCTTCACTCTTTCACAATTTCCTGTTTCTGCATAGACAGGAAGCATCAGAGTGAAGGCTGTGGGGTGGACCAGTGGGGTAGCTACTGGTGGGCCTGGGTGGGCACAGGCCCACCCAATCTTGGCTGAGACCCACCCAGCTGCAGTGCCACCCTGCTCTCTTTCTCCCTCTCCTCCACGTTATCCCGGCATCTGCACTCCGGTCTCTGAATCCCTTCCCTCCCCAGTGTCAGTATAAGTGTCCTTGGCACCTGCAGCGATTCATTCTTGCTGCTTGCGCCGGCCCTGCAGGCTTCCATCTGCTGCTTTCTGCCAGACAGGAAACAAGCAATGACATCAGCGAGGGCAGGGCATGGCAGATGGAAGCCTGCGGGAATGGCGCAAGCAGCGAGAAACAAAAGTTGCCTACCTGTAACGGTAGTTCTCCTTGGACAGATGATCTTGCAGCCGCATAAATGAAGTGACTCTCCCGTGACATCACTGACCCGGACCAATACCAAAGCATTAAACTTAAAAAGCTATCACAATGCGCGTGCGTGCAGATTCCTGCTCTAGTCCACACTGTATACCATCAGGCAAGAACTGCCCCTTTTCAGTTTGATATAATAGCTAGTGGCAACTTAAGGGAGGGTTGGGAGGGAATGTGTGGCTGCAAGATCATCTGTCCAAAGAGAACTACCATTACAGGTAGGCAACTTTTATTTCTCCCTGGACAGAGTATCTTGCAGCCACATAAATGAAGACTCCCCAGCTACACAGGTAATAGATTAAGAATCATACATGTGTTTATTGAAAATAACAATAGAAGAAAAAAAAAAAACTGGTACCTGTGTGAGGAGGAGGAGATGATAGTTGACGCCTCAAGAGTATAGAAGAAAGGACAGCTTGACCAAAAGCCGCATCAGTAGATGAAGCTGTATCGATGCAATAATGTTTCGCAAAAGTGTGCACCGTTGACCATGTAGCTGCTCTACATATGTCCTGTAAGGAAGTTTTTTGCAAGTGAGCCCTTTTGGCTACCATGGCCATGAGATTATGAGCTGTGACATGAGGAATGTTTGAGGGATTAGATGGCTGTGCAAGTTGATAACATAAGGTGATACACTTTGCAATCCACTGGGACAGAGTTCCTTTCGTCACTGGTTGCGGTTGAAGAGTAGACCAAAGTGAAAGAAATAATTGAGGTCTATTCTTGGATTTGGTTCTATCCAGATAAATGGTTAGTGCCCTCAGACAGTCTAGAGTATGAAACCTCTTATGATCCTCAGAATCATGTCGAGGAGGATAAAAAGTTGGAAGTACTATTGCTTGATTTAAGTGAGAAGGTGAGACTACCTTAGGTAAGAACTTCGGGTGAGTACGAAGCACGGCCTTATCATGGAGTAATCGAGTATAAGGTGGATAGTGGACGAGAGCCTGGATCTCACCAATACAGCGTGCTGAAGTCAAAGTTATTAAAAACAGTGTTTTTCCAAGTAAGGTATCTGAGTTCCGTGACGTGGCTCGAAAGGAGAAGTCATAAGTGCATTGAGCACTAAATTAAGGTCTCATGCTGGAGTTGGTGGACGAATGGGAGGGTAAAGATGCATGAGTCCTTTAAGGAATCATTTTGAAACAGGATGTTGAATGAGGGTCAAATTGTCCGCCGAGTCATGGAACACTGAGAGAGCTGACAAATTAAGTCTTATCGATGAGTATGATAACCCTGATTTCGAAAGATGGAGAAGATAATCTAAGACACGAGATAGATAAGCAGTGTCAGGGTGGAGACGATAATGGGAACACCAGCTGGAGAACGCTTCTATTTTGCTCCGTAAGATTTCAGAGTGGAGTCTTTCCTAGAGGCGAGGAGAACTCTAAGAACGCCCTGTGAAAATATCATGCTCGATTTGGACCAATCAGCCAAGTCATGAGGCGGAGAGGTGTGATGTCTGGGTGAAGAAGACTGCCTTGTTGTTGTGTTATCAGATCCGGATCCAGTGGAAGCGGGGGCCGCAAAGATAGGTTTAGGAGAAACGTGAACCATGCCTGTCTTGGCCAGTAAGGAGCTATTAACAAAAGAGACGCTCTTTCCGATTTCACCTTCTGGAGCATTTTGGAAATGAGTGGAATTGGAGGAAAAGCATAGAGAAGGCCTTCTGTCCATGGAATTTAGAAAGCATCTTCTGCTATTTTGTTCGGACTGGGAAACTTTGAGCAAAATCTGTGACATTTGGCATTGAGAGGGGACGCAAACAGGTCGATGAGAGGCTGAAGAGAGTGTGCGTAACATTGATCTTGAGTGACCATTCATGTGGTTGCAACTTTCTGCTGAGTGAATCCGCTAAGGCATTTTGCACCCCGGGCAGGTAGGATGCTGAGATCGTGGACTGGAGACCTAAGACCATATGCCAGATATGTAGAGCTTCCATGCACAGCTGTCGGGAACCGGTACCCCGTTGCTTGTTGATATAGTATATTGCCACCTGATTGTCCGTTTGAACATGAATTTGTTGATGAGAGAGGTGAGTGTGAAACGCGTGAAGAGCCAAGTTGATTGCTCGCAGCTCCAGGAGATTGATACTGTATGTTGTCTCTTCGGGAGTCCAAAGACCTTGTGGCTTGTAAGAGTTCATGTGTGGTCCCCACCCCTGTTTTGATGCATCAGTGGTTAGGTAAATTGAAGGTAGAGGAGGCCGGAGATGTGGGGTGTGAGTCCACCATTGCAGAGACATTTTTAGACTGTGAAAAAGTCCTATCTTTGATGACATAGGATGAAGAGCTTGGATCCATTGGTCCCTCAGGTGCCACTGTAAAGGTCTCATATGTAGTCTTGCTAAAGGTACTACTGGTATAGTAGCTGCCATATGGCCCAGAAGAACTAATAATGTCCGAGCCGTGGTGAACGATACGTGATTTAGGTGAGAAATGAGAATGTGAATTTGCGTGGCTCTGCTGAGAGGCAAGTTCGCTAGCATCTGAGGTGTATGAAGAACTGCTCCTATGAACTCGAGTCGTTGAACTGGAAGGAGTTGAGATTTCTCCGAGTTGATGATGAACCCCAGAATCTTGAGGAGAGATCTTCTGCAGTATTTGCAGAGCGTCTTGAGCAGTTTGTGTCGAGATGAGCCAATTGTCTAGATAAGAGAAAATCGTTATTCTCTGTTGACGAAGATGGGCTATGATCGTGATAACACATTTTGTGAATACCCTTGGCGCTGAAGAGAAGCCGAACGGGAGAACTCGAAATTGGTAATGATGGGAATCCACTTGAAAGCGAAGATACCTTCTGGATGAATGGTGAATAGGAATGTGTAAATATGCGTCTTGAAGGTTGAGAGACACCAGCTAGGTATTTTGATCTAGAAGTGAGAGAATCATTTGGAGAGTTGTCATTCTGAATTTTTATTTTTTGAGAAATTTGTTTAGGGATCTTAAATCCAGAATAGAGCGTAGACCGCCGTTCTTTTTCGGAATAAGAAAGAATCTAGAATAAAATCCGGTGAGATTCCTGTACCAGTTCGATTGCATTGATTTGCAGGAGATGGGAGATTTCTTCCTGAAGGAGATGAAGGTGACAGGAAGGAACCTGAGAGGTGACAATGTGCACGTGAGGCGGAGGATTCGCAAAGTGAAGACAGTATCCCTGGTGTACAATCAAAAGGACCCATTTGTCTGATGTTATAAGGGACCACTGAGGATCAAAAAATTGAAGATGGCCTCTATGGCAACTGCCGGGTCAAAAAGAAGATAAGGGTTTGGGCGCCATAGTGGGTGCTGGCTTAGGTGTTTTCCTTTCTCTATATGACTTCTTTGACTGCTGAGGCCTATTTGGCTTATTGTTGTATTTGTAGTTAGAGTTGTACCTATTGAAAGGGAATGGTTTACGAGAATTGTATCTCCTTTTAGAAGTGACATATGATGAACGTTGAAAAGAAGATCTAGGCTGGTTGAGATTATCATCTTCTAAAGTATCTAGAGTTGTGCAATCCTGTTTGATGTTATCGATAATGTCCTTAACCCTATAACTAAAGAGATTGTCTCCTGTAGGAGCATCAGCTACCTGGTTGTGAACATCTTCGCGGAGACCTGACGCTTTTAACCAAGCCAAACGTCTTGTGGAAATGCCCACTGCAGCACCTCTAACTGAAGTGTCATAAGAATCGTGGGCGGCTCTGATTAAATTAGTTGCACATTCTTCCAGGTTTTGCAGTAATGGTCGCAGTTGAGGTTGCATTGTAGCTGGGAGAAAATCAACCGCTTTAGATAAATTGTCCAGTATGGTGAATTGATAGTCGGTATAATGAAAAATATGAAGCCCTATTCGGGCATTGAGCATGGCACTTTGATACATTTTCTTGCCCAATAAGTCCATGAGCTTCATTTCCTTAGTTGGTGGAAAATTAGAATGGTCCCGTGAGCTCTTATGCTTACGCATGGCGGAATGAAATACTATGGATTGACGAGATAGCTGAGGCTTACCAAATCCCAAAGAGTCCTGGACTTTGTATTTTGTATCTAGACTCTTTTTTGTAGGCGTAGATGTGAAAGGAGTAGACCAAACAAGTTTATGTTGATCTGCGAGGACATCGTGTAATGGCAATGCTATTATTTCCTTCGGTGCCTCCTTGTAGCAAAGAGCTTGTAGCTTCTTTGATCGTGAATCAGGTTGAGAAGTTGAATGAATTTCCAAAGCTGATGCCAACTGGAGGAGAAATTTGGGATAAGAAGTATCCTCAGGTTGATATGACTTAGATGGTTGCGGAGGAGAGGGGTCTGAAGGTAAACCCGGAGTGCCCGCATCGTGATCAGAATGGTTATCAGGAGAAGAACACCTAGAGCGACCCTGAGAATGTACAGGAGAAGATTCATAGTCCGAAAAAATTTCTGCTGCCATGGATTCTGATGTAGACACTGACCATGAACGTTTCCTATTAGATGAAGAGGGAGCAGAACATGAGAAGGCAGCTGCCGAGTCTGAAGGTACCTGAGAAGTCAACGCTACTGGTTCTGATTTTTAATAAAAAATCACGAAGGAGATGGAGAATATTTTGATTAGATTATGACACTTGAAAAGAAGAGGAGACATTGTCGGTAGGCATTGTGCCTAAAACTCCTGAGTTATGCTTAGGAGACACCACTTGATTGTTTAAAACCTGTCTGCATTCTGGAGAGAGAGAGATGGTATCTGATTTGGAGTGGTTTGAGTATGAGAAGGAGAAGAGGAGCCATAAAACTGCTGAGAGGAAGCATTTTACTGGTGAGAAGGGGAGGAGCTAGATCGGTTCCAATGAGAAGGGGAGGAACTAACTCGATGATAATGAGAGTGGGAGAAGCCAGCTCGATGATGATGAGAATGGGAGGAGCTCTGTCGTTGCCGATGAGTAGGTGTCACGTACTCAAAGCTGGAAACTGGGTTGTGAGCCCTTGGGCCACTGCCGAGGAGCAGCAGTGGCAGGCAAAACCACCCCACACCAGAAGCAAGGCAGAACAGACGTACCAGTAAATCCAGGCTAGGTCTCTGGCAGTCAGCCAGCAAGCAGAAGACAGGTCCAGGCAAAGGTTCAAAAGGCCGGCGGCAAGCAAAACAAAGTCCAGGTCCAGGCAAAGGTTCAAAAGGCCGGCGGCAAGCAAAAGAATAGTCCAGTAACACTCTGGGTCTAGGCAGGTGGCAAGCAGAAGAATAGTCCAGTAACAGGCAGGGTTCAAAAGGCAAGAAACCAGCAAACACAGAATCAGGATCAGACAAAGTCTCACAGGCAAAAGTGCACCAGCACCCACATACCAGGGCCTAAGACGCAATGCAAAGGCCACTGACTGCAATCTCTAGGTGATTAATAAAGCCCATCCACACCTGAGGTGCAGCTGCAGCAACTCTGAGTAACAATGGAGGCTGTTCCCACAGGAGATCTCTAAGGACCAAATAAGGGCTTCCTTCCTGTCCTCGTTACTCCAAGATGGCTTCCTATGATATGATCTATCCAAGATGGCTGTACCCCTTGAGCTATCCAAGATGGCTATGACTCTTGAGCCATCCAAGATGGCTGCCGCCATTGATCCAGCCCAGATGACAGTGGCCAGAGATAGGAAACTGAAACAGATCTTCCCAAAGACAGAACTACTCCAGAAAGGATAGGCAGAAGCCAGCTCAGAAGCTGACCCCCAGAAATCAGGTAGAGGCTATGAGGGGTCACGACCACAGACGTGACAGTAGGTGAAGAGCTCCTTAGGTGCAGAGAATGATGGTGTTGACGAGAGTGAGCTCTGTGACGATGAGGCAGTGAAGAGTCTGATCGGTGACGATGAGAGTGAGGAGATTTGGTGCCGGGCTGACGATCAGTGAGCATTTTAGCTCATTTAGCAGGAGATTTTGTCAGCTCCGATGGAGGAGATAGAAGGGGCATGTCCTGAAGCACTGACAACAGAAGTAGTCAGTTGTGGTGGCAGAGACTGAGGAGAAATCAACAGGTGCTGAAGAGGCTGCTGATTCATGATAGAAACTGCACTCTCCAAACTTTTACCAGGCAGAGGTTCGTCGGAGTGTTTTCTTTTGCTTGTAGCCTTCTTACCAATTTGTTTAGAGGATGTCTGATGAGGTAACTCGTCGATGACGGCTCTCATTTTAAGATCTCTAATTTTTCGTGTTCGAGGGAGCATGCTAGCACACTTGTCACAGTTGGAATCTAAAGTTGTCATTAGAGCTGTTTCCTACCGAAATTCCATAGCGAATCGGTAGGGAACGGCTATGCATCAAGGAAAGGGAATGCAAATGAGCTACTCGTTGTAGCTCACTTGCATTCTCTATCCCATCGTTAAACAGTTGGAGAATCGGCCGGTCAAGCATGTTCAGAGCAGCAAAGCATTATGCTGGCTGCTCTACGCATGCCAAAGATGTACAAAAAGGACATCCTGACGAGTATTCAGCACCAGCCTTGCTTTAATCTCCAGCCCAGACCCTGCTCCCTCAGCGGTCTTACTGTTCAAACAGCTGAACCAGCCGAGCCCCAGCCCCACCGAACTTTGCAGGACGAACGAGAGAGAGACCTGACATCCAAATCAAAACTTTTTGGACATCCTGCCTTCCATATCTCTCTCAGCCAATCACAGCGTGTTTAGCTGATACTGATAACAGCTAAACACACTGTGATTGGCTGAAACTATTAGTAGGACTTGAACCCACCACCTCTGGATTACAAGACCAGTGCTCTAGCCACTCAGCCACAGCTCTACGTACTTAGATGTCCCTCCCTTACTTCCAGGTCTCTCAGCTGAGTGAAGCATGGGCAAAAAGGACGTCTTTATTATTGCAGGGGGGGGGGGGGGGGACGCACAAAATGGACTTTTTTTTTTAAAGCGAAGCTTTATTAAAAAAATCAAACAGGCTCCAATGCTGCAGGCTCTTTTTTGGACTCAGGTGAGAAGTCTCTGAGCCAATCACAGCGCATTTACCTCAGCTAAATGCACTGGGATTGGCTCAGAGACTTTCAGGTTTTTTTTTTTTTTTACATTTTAATAATTTTTCCAATCTCCCCAGTTCCAACGAGAGGTACAGACCTCTCGTTGCGTTTTCCAGCGTTAAGGCAATTGGAAAAGGTTAGTGCATCTCATTACAATAGGGTTTCTACATGATTTACTCATCTGCATTCCGTTTTCGTTAGCTGCTACCGTCGTCGGAAAAAAGTGTTTAGTGCATGCCAGGGTTTACTACTTGCTCGTTCAGGGCTCGTTAAGTTTAGTGCATCTGGCCCTAAGTGTGCTTTCCCCAGTCAGCAAACACATTGATCGTGAGGATCTGAGTTAGACATTTTACTATTACAGCGTTTGAAGCCCTGCTTTTTTGTTGACATGACAAGGAAGAGAAGAGTTGCCAAATTGAATTCTTTAACAACGGAGGAAATTGTGGAGAAGAAACAAAATTAAAGAAAAAAAAACAAAAATATTATCGCGAGAAAACTGCACTGTGAGGAGAGTATTGAGTCAGCAAGTCTGACCATCAGCCTGGAAAGAAAGAAACTGAAAAGGGGCGGTTCTTGCCTGATGGTATATAGTGTGGACTAGAGTGGGAATCTGCACGCACATGTATTGTGATAGCTTTTTAAGCTTAATGCTTTGGTATTGGTCCAGGTCAGTGACATCACGGGAGAGTCACTTCATTTGTGTGGCTGCAAGATACTCTGTCCAGGGAGAATGAATCGCTGCAGGCACCAAGGAGACCTCTTCCAAGATTGGGGAGGGATGGAGTTCAGAGACAGGAGCGCAGATGCCGGGACACCGCAGAGGAGAGGGAGAAGATGTGGGGTAGGTGAAAAAAACCCCTCTTAAGTTCTTAAAAAATATCTCCAGGAAGATATTTGTGGTGTGTGGTTGGGGGAGGGAGGGGCACATGCGTGTGGAAGGGCCCATCCAATTTACCGAGTCTGGCAATGCCTCTGGGGTGGATGTGAGCAACATGTATGAATTCTTCTCATTTTCAGTGGCCACTTTGGTCGGGTGCTTTGGGGACCATTTAGAATACTTTGCAATGCACATTTGAGTGGTTATACCCAGCAGTACTAATGGGCAGTATGGCTTCCCTAAGATAACAGGGGCTGGGAGAGGCACAATGTAAATTCATTCTGGTAGCCACTCTGCTCATCAAAAAAATGCATTTTACAGGCCTGGGCAGACAGCGTACCCCCCCTCAATAGTTACTTGGTATATGTGAGAAATGGCCAGTTGGTTACTTACCTCCCTTAAGTTTTCTACTTCACTTGGGCAACACCAGTATCGTGATTTGTGGAGCAGAATCTCCTTGTCACTCCTGATAGAGCACCTAGCAGATGATGTTTACCTACAGACCTGAGAACAATTGACGAAACAACTGTTTTCCGCAAATCTCTGAAGACTTATCTCTTCAATAAGGCAATGAGAACCGATAGTCACACTAGTCCACCTCACCAACCCACTCAGTTAAGATAACCCACCTCCTATAATTACCCTACTCACCCCCTTCCTTCTTCTCTCTTCCCTCACTTAATTTCTACACAACACTAAATGTATCTGCTATCCTGTAATGACAATGTTTACAAAACTATGTAAGCCACACTGAGCCTGCAAATAGGTGAGATAATGTGGGATACAAATGCAATAAATAATAATAATAATAATGTTGCTCCCTGAAAGTTCTCATAGTTAGGTGGTGGGGGAGAAAGGGGGGATTGATCTTAATAGGATAATTAGTGGCAGGAGCTGTTCCCTAAAGTTGTGGAAGGTCAGTGGGGTGGGGTGGGGGGGGGGGAGGAAGGGTAGGAATAGGGAGGTGTTTTTTTTAAATTTCAATTCAAAACTGAGTCGGGGCGAATTCGCTTTGTTCTAGCTATCTGCATAGTTCGTTGTATATGTAGATTACTTAATCATTTGTAAGCGAAATTCTTATGTAATGCTTGTACCGTGAAGTTATGGTATACTCATTTTGTATGTCAGTGTTTTTGCTTCTGACTTAACAAAGATATTTAAAAAAGGAGTCCCACAAGGATCAGAACTCTCACCAGTGTTTTTCAATTTTTATTTATTTTATTTATTTATTTAACATATTGGTTAATTACGCTAGCCACAGTTCTAGGCAGTATACAAAAAACATACATAAAATAATAGACAAACAATAAAACAAATGACCACTATATCAAACTTAACGATAAATAAGACTTACTTAGCAAGCATGGCACACTGTCACGACCTCAGGGGCCTTTGCAAACTGTCACGGATTCAGGGAAACGTGAGCTCTTGGGCCACTACCAGCGAACGGCAGCTGCAGGCGAACTTCCCAAACCAGAACTGGAACTGGATTGAAATGAACAGGCAGGACTGGAACTGAAGTTGAAGAGAAGCAGAGCAGGAACTGAAGATGAAGACAGCAGGGCTGGAACAGGGTACACAGGAGCAGAGCTTGGCTAGGCAGGAACAGAGTACACAAGAACAGAGCCAAGTAAAGCTAGAAGAAAGCATTCAAATGGGCCGAAGGCTG
This sequence comes from Microcaecilia unicolor, assembly GCF_901765095.1. Taxonomy (NCBI): domain Eukaryota; kingdom Metazoa; phylum Chordata; class Amphibia; order Gymnophiona; family Siphonopidae; genus Microcaecilia; species Microcaecilia unicolor. The sequence continues at coordinate 357,407,524 of NC_044032.1, read as the reverse complement.
AACTGGAACCTGTGCACACCACAGCCCTCTCATACGGGCTGCAAGGCCAAGCTGGAACCCAAGCACAATGGCAGAAGGCAAGAGAGAAGGCACGTACATACAGGCAGAAGTCTAACAAGAAAAGAAACGAACACAAAAAGGCTGAACACACACAAGCAGCAAAGCTGCGCTGGAACCCAAACAAACACAATGGCTGAAGACAAGCTCAAGCTCACACAAGCTCATAAATAAGAACCAAGGCAGAAGTGCACAAACACACTAGTAAACAAACAAGCAAGAAGTCAGAAGGGCTAACCTAGCACATTAGCAATAAACAAGTACCAAGGCAGAAGTGCTAACCCTAGCACACAGGAAACCTGGAGACCTTTGAAGTTGCAAAGGCCTTGCTTGAATATCCTCACATTCCTTATGAGAGCCTTCATTGATGATGTCATGACTACATGAAAGAGGCTTGAAACTCACTGAACACCAGAGTGAGGTTTGAAACACAGAAGAAGTGGTAGCAGAGGCTACAATGCAAAGAAAAACAGTCTGGAGCCACCTCTGAGGCTGACCACTGGAAAACAAGGTGAGTCAAAGTGGGGTGACGACCACAGTCATGAAACACACATCACATTTTACAAAAAGTATGATAACTCTCTGTAAACTTTTATATTATGTTATGGAATGCTTGTATTCTGCCAAATCCGTCAAAGGTTGGAACCAGGGGCATAGCTACATGGGGCCACGGGGGCATGGGCCCCCGTAGATTTGGCCCTGGCCTCCCCATCGCCAACCCCTTCAACCCCCCCTCCTACTGCCAACTCTCCCCTGCCGCCGCCGTTGGGTACCTTTGCTGGCGGGGGTCCCCAACCCCCACCAGCCGAAGTCCTCTTCTCCGGTGCGGCTGCATTGCTGATCTGCAAGGGCAGGCTTCTGTTTCTGCAAGTCTGACGTCCTGCACATTGTCAGACTCAAACAGAAGCCTGCCCTTGTAGATCAGCAACGTGGCCGCGCCGGAGAAGAGGACTTTGGCTGGTGGGGGTTGGGGACCCCCCGCCAGCAAAGGTACCCAACGGCGGTGGCGGGGGAGGGTTGGCGGCAGCGGGAAGAGGGGGTCGAAAGGGTTGGCGCCGGGGGGGGGGTCAAAGGTGGTGGTGGCAGTGGGAGGGGTCAAAAATGGCGGGGGGGGGGGGGTCATTGGCGCTGGGGGGGCTAAAATGTGCCCCCTCACCTCGGGCTTTGGACCCCCCTCTCGTCGAAGTCTGGCTACGCCCCTGGTTGGAACATAAGAACATATGCATTGCCATACTGGGCCAGATAAAAGGTCCATCAAGCCCAGTATCCTGTTTCCAACAATGGCCAATCCAGGTCATAAGTACCTGGTACGATCCCCAAAACAGTACAATACATTTTTTGCTGCTTATCTTAGAAATAAGCAGTGGGTTTTCTGAAGTCTATCTTAATAATGGCTTATGGACTTTTCTTTTAGGAAGATATCCCAAACTTTTTAAAACCCTGCTAAGCTAAATGGTTTTACCACATTCAATGGCAATGAATTCAAGAGTTTCATTATACATTGAGGGAAGTAATATTTTCTCTGATTTGTTTTAAATTTACTACTTTGTAGCTTCATTGCATTCCCCCTAGTCCTAGTATTTTTGGAAAGAGTAAACAAGCAATTCACGTCTATCCATTCCATTCCACTCATTATTTTATATATCTCTATCATATCTTCCCTCAGCCATCTTTTCTCCAAGCTGAAGAGCCCTAGCTACTTCAGCCTTTCCTCATAGCGAAGTTGTCTCATCCACTTTATCATTTCTGTCGCCCTTCTTTGTACCTTTTCTAATTGCACTAAGTCTTTTTTGAGATGCGATGACCAGAATTGCACACAGTATTCAAGGTGCGGTTGCACCATGGAGCAAAACAAAGGCATTATAACATTCTCAGTTTTGTTTTCCATTCCTTTCCTAAAATACGTAACATTTCCTCGCCATTGCTGCACACTGAGCAGAGGATCTAGCTATAGTTAGGGTTCCTTTTTCCAAAATGCATCACTTTGCACTTGCTCACATTAAACGTCATCTGCCATTTGGATGCCCAGTCTCCCAGTCTCATGAGCTCCTCTTGCAATTTTTCACAGTCCTCTTGCAATTTAACAGCTTTGAATAACTTTGTGTTATCAGCATATTTAATTACTTCACTAGTTACTCCCATCTCTAGATCATTTATAAATATGCAGTGGGTTTTTTTTGTAGGAAAAAATGTACCAGTACTCATTATGGGTAAGTTTAGGGTACTCATTATGGGTAAGTTTAGGGATGGGGGGGCACCATCTATGGCTCCGCTCCCATGGTAGCCACACGTATAGGAGAAAAATAATAAATTGTGACTTGTTTCATTATAAATAATTTCTGTAAGCTGTTACAACTCCAATATACCCAAAATGGCACAAACCAAATTAGCACAAAGACCAGGAATTAGGAGAATAGTCTTGCCAAATCTGAAAATATGTTATAAAAATCTCATATGTACAGGTAAGAGTGGGATGTTTGACCACAGAAATACAAATCCTGGAGACAAAGATCTATAAAAACTTCTTTATTGATGAAAAGACTCGACACAACTGTTGTGTTTCGGCCAACCTAACAAACAGATCCCTATTCAGACATTTGGCCTTTCAGTCACACATTTGAAGACATACCCCCTCTTCAAATTCTTCAAAAATTAACCTGAAATCCTAAGAAGCCAGATTCTGCATGCAGCACCAAGGCCGGTGTTAGGGAGGGAGGCAAACAGTGCAGCTGCCCTGGGACCTACAGCTCCAGGGGGCCCCACGGTCCAGGTATCTCTTGCCCTTCTCCCCACCACAGTTCATCATCTCCTACCTTCCCATCACTTTCCTGATCTTCTTTAAAAATATATTTCCCTTCTCAGAGGGGCCCTGGCACAGCAGCCATCCTCACAAGCTGCCCCAAAGCTTTCTCTCTCTGCCGTGATCGGCCCCCCTCTGACGCAATTTCCTGTTTCTGCCTGGGTGGATCACAGCACACAGGGAAAGCTTCAGGACAGTCAGAAGCAGCTTGTGAGGATGGCTGCTCAGCCAGGGCCCCTCTGAGAAGTGAAATACATTTTTAAAGAAGATGCAAGGTGAGGGGAAGGGAGGGAGATGAACTGTGGTGGGGAGAAGGGTGAGTGGTGTCAGGACCACGTAGTAGCAATGCAGCTGGGGAGATTGGGGAAGGGGGGAGGAGAACAGGGATCAGGGGCCCCCCCTCCTTAATTTCTGCCCTGGGCCCCACCATGTCTAAAACTGGCCTGTGCAGCACAATACCAAGAAAACAGAAAGAAACCTCCTATACAGTGCAAAATAAGATAGCAGATGTAAATACTCAAATTGGACATATTCCAAACACTAAAGTGAAAAGAAAACGATTTTTTCTACCTTTGTTGTCTGGTTACTTTGTTTTTCTGATCATGTTGGTCCTAGTCTCTGATTCTGCTGCTCTCTATCTGTTCTCTTAACTCCGTTTCCAGGGCTTCCTTTCCATTTATTTCTTTATTTTTCTCCTTTCTTCTTCATTTCTTGCCCTACATCCATAAGTAATGCTGGGTCCTCTGTGGAATTGACTGGATGATGTATAACGTGGATCCAGCTTTTGCCTATTTTCTCCATCCATGTGCAATTTTTCTCCTCTCTTCCCTTCTCCTCATCTCAATCCATATGCATCTTCTTCTTTTCTCTTTCCTTCTCTCCGTCCATGTCCAGCATTTTTCCTCTCTCCTCCCCTCAATCCATGTCCAGCATTTCTCTTCTCTCTTCCCTCCCCTGTATCCATATCCAGCAATAATTTTCTCTCCCCTCTCCTTCATCCAAGCCTAGCAATCCTCCTCTCTCCCCTGCTCTCCTTTCCATCCATGTCCAGCAATCTCCTCTGCCCCCTGTCCTCTCCTCCAGCTGTGTTCAGCAATTCTCCTCTCTCCCCTTTCCTCCCCTCCATCCATCCTTGCCCAGCATTTCTCCGCTATCCCCTGTCTACCTCTCCATCCATGTCCAGCAATTCTCCTCTCTCCCCTGGCCTCTCCTCCATCCATCCATGTCCAGCATTTCTCCTCTCTCTCCTGCCCTTGCCTCCCATCCATGTCCAGCGATTCTCCTCTACCCCTTGTCTTCACCTGCCATCCATGTCCAGTGAGTCTCCTCTCTCCTCTGCTCTCCCCTCTCATCTATGTCCAGCGATTCTCCTTCCCCTGTCCTCTCCTGCTATCCATATCCAGCAATTCTCCTCGTCCCCTGTCCACCCCTGCCATCCATGTCCAGCAATTCTCTAATTCTCTCCTCCCTGTCCTCTCCTGCTATCCATGTCCAGCGATTCTCCCTCTCCCCCTGGCTATCCTCCTCCTCCCACTGCTTGCCTGCCTGCTTGACAGTCCGGGCCCCCAGCATCAGTGAGTACAAGGCTCGGCACCAACGCTGACGAGCTTTTGCACCCAATGCCATGCACTCAGGAAGGCCCTGTTCCGCCCTCTCTGACACGTCACATATGCATCAGGTGGGTGGTACCAACAGGGCCTCTACGTGCGGATAGCCTTGAAAGCTGAGTGCGCTGGTGCCGGCCAGGTCTTGTACTGATTGATTGGGGACCCGAACTCTCAAACAGGCAGAGAGGAAATGGGAGCAGTGAGAGGGGGACTCGGGAGGTAAAAAAGGTGCCGGATAAAAAAAAACACTGTACATATGTTAAAAAGCAGTGATCCCAGTATAGACCCTTGTGGAACCCCACTATCAGCCCTTTTCCATAGTGACCATTGAATCCTATTCTCTGTTTTCTTTTAACCAGTTTTTAATCCACAATAGAACACTACCTCCTATCCTATGAATTTCCAGTTTCCTCTGGAGTCTTTCATGAGGTACTTTTTCAAATGCCTTTTGAAAATCCAGGAACACAATCCAGCTTATTTTCGAAAGAGAAAAACGCCTATAGTGCGACCTAAATCGGGAGATAGACGTTTATTTCGCAAAGGCGCCCAAATCGGTATAATCGAAAGCCGATTTTGGGCGTTTCCAACTGCACTCCGTCGCGGAAACGAATAAAGTTGACGGGGGCGTGTCGGAGGCATGGTGGAGGCGGAACTGGGGCGTGGTTATCAGCCGAGGAGAGATGGGCGTCTTTAGCTGATAATCGAAAAAAAAAAGGCGTTTGTACCGCGATTTTGGGTCACTTTTTTTGGACCCTTTTTTTTCACGAAGTCCCAAAAAAGTGCCCCAACTGACCAGATGACCACTGGAGGGAATCAGGGATGACCTCCCTGGACTCCCCCAGTGGTCACTAACCCCCTCCCACCAAAAAAAACCCACTTTACAAACTTTTTTTCCAGCCTCTATGCCAGCCTCAAATGCCGTACCCACCTCCATGACAGCAGAATGTGCTCGATCCTCTCACAGCCTTTCCCTGGGTCAGATGTGGCTCTCGGGTGAAGTACAGGGTCACATCAGCATTGCATTGTGGTGGGTGTAGGGTATTGGGCTCCGTGATTTCATTAGCTTGTGTTACAGTCTCACGATGTTGGTAGTTGGTAGGCTCTTCTCCCATGGTGCTTTCCCCCCTGCCTACTGGGTCAGAGTGTGCCCTGTTGTGTTTCCTATTGTAGTCCAGGCGGTAGTGGCCATTTTTGTAAGCCAGTTTTAGATCCCTTTCCTGTGTTAGCCACGTTAGAGAACTTAGTTCTTACCTTGAATGTGGCTGAAAGAGGGCACTGTACAGCATTCTGCCAGCTCTGACCTACTGCTAATCTCAGTACCAGGGAGACTCGTTGCCAATGGGGCACAACCTCTGATCTGCAGTTAACTGTGAGTAAACGCGGTTATTCCAATAAAGGACGTTTTTGGAGAGATTAGTCTTCAGGTGTCAACTGGTGTGCCAATGTTATACAGCAGCAACAAGTCCTAGAGGCCTGCGTGTATGCAGGTCCCTGGAGCACTTTTAGTGGGTACCGCAGTGCACTTCAGCCAGGTGGCCCCAGACCCATCCCCCCCCCCCCCACCTGTAACACTTGTGCTGGTAAATGGGAGGCCTCCAAAACCCACTGTACCCACATGTAGGTGCCCCCTTCACCCCTAAGAGCTATGGTAGTGTTGTATATTTGTGGGTAGTGGGTTTTGGGGAAGGGGGGTTGGGAGCTCAGCAACCGTGGTAAGGGAACTATGCATGTGGGAGCTTTTTCTGAAGTCCACTGCACTGACCTAGGGTGCCCAGTTGGTGTCCTGGCGTATCAGGGGAGCGAGTGTACTACCAATCCTGGCCCCTCCCATGACCAAATGGCTCGGATTAGGACGTTTTTGAGCTGGGCGTTTTTAGTTTCCATTATCGCTAAAAAAAACAAATGCCCAGCTCAAAAACGTCCATTTTTTTCGAAAATACGGTTTGGCCCGCCCCTTCACGGACCCGTTCTCAGAGATAAACACCCATGGAGATAGGCGTTTCCGTTCGATTATGCCCCTCCACATCAACCGGCTCACCTTTATCCATATGTTCACCCCTTCAAAGAAATGAGGTAGTTTGGTGCGGCAAGATTTCCCTTCACTAATCCATGTTGGCTTTTTCTCATTAATCCTTTCTTATGTACATGCAGTTTTGTTCTTTATAATAGTCTCTACCATTTTGCCCAGCACCAGTGTCAGGGTCACTGGTCTGTAAATTCCTGAATCACCTCTGGAACCCTTTTAAAAAATCGGCGTTACATTGGTCACCCTCCAATCTTCCAGTACCATGCTTGATTTTAAAGATAAATCACATATTACTAACAATAGTTCTGCAAGTTCATTTTTCAGTTCCATTAATACTCTGGGATGTATACCATCTGGTCTAGGTGATTTGCTACGCTTCAATTTCTCAAATTGCCCTTTATATCTCTGACTCAGCATTGGCTACAATTTCTGGCATTGGTATCTCTCCCACATCTTTCTCAGCAAAGAATTAATTTAATCTCTTCACTATGGCCTTGTCTTCCCTGAGTGCCCTTTTTACCCCTTGGTCATCTAGCGGTCCTACTAATTCTTTTGCCAGCTTCTTGCTTTTAATATAAAAGTTTTTGCTATATGTTTTTGCTCCCAATGCAATCTTTTCAAAGTCTTTCTTTGCCTTCCTTATCAGTGCTTTGCATTTGACTTGCCATTCCTTATAATGTTTCCTATTATTTTCAGTTGGATCCTTCTTCTGAAGGATTTTGTTTTAGCTGTAATAGCTTCCTTCACCTCACTTTTTAACTATGCCGGCTGTCATTTGGCCTTCCTGCTTTCTTTTTTAATAAATGGACTATAACAGGCCTGGCTTCCAGGATGTTATTTTTGAACAGTATTCAAGCCTGATGTAAATTTTTGACCTTTGCAGCTGCTCCTCTAAGTTATATTTTTTCACCGTTCTTCTCCTTTTATCAAAGACTCCTTTTTGAAAGTTAAATTCTACAGTATTGGATTTCCTGTGTGTATTTACTCCAGAGCTTATATCAATTGTGATCATGTTATAATCACTGTTATCAAGCGGCCCCAGCACTTTTACCTCCTGCACGTGCCATGATCTTTACATCTATCTTCTGAAGTGGTTATATAAGAGGTTATAAGAAATGTTGTATCTGACCATACCTTTTTAATTGGTATATCACCTGCATGAGAAAAACATTTGGCTCCAAAAGTGGAGAAACGAGCATCAAAATGAGTCATATAAACATTAAACGAAATTGGCGACAATGAGGAGCCCTGATTCTCACCGCATCAAGGAGACCAGCAATTAGAAAAAGCATTATTGATTTAAACTTTATAGGTACGGTTCTGTAAAAATTTCTGAAACCATTTTAGAACAGAACTGTAGTTACCGAAAAAGTTTAGTTTTGAGAGTACAATAGCATGATCAGTGGTGTCATAGGCTGCTGTCAGGTCAAATTGCAACAAAATAAGTTCTCCACCATTTGTTAAAGAAGTTTTAACCTCAGAAACTAAAGAATAAAGAACAGCTTCTGTATTTTCATATGAGTGAAAACCAAACTGTAAAGGACTGAGGCAACTGTGCACAGTTAAATAATCAGTTAATAACTCAACTACTTCAAACATTGGTCATCAAAAACTCCACTAATAATATTCAATTCAAATTATTGCAAATAGCAGTCGAATATAATATACTAACAGAAATCTTCAAAATGGCTGCGAGGGGATCCAAATGTAATGCTTGACAAGTTATATTATGTCATTGGTGTCTGGATCCTCTCAATGCCATTTTGAAGATTTGTCTTTCCAGCCCCCCCCCCCCCCCCCCCCCACCCGGTGATGCCACCCGGTGAAACATAGATCTCCTGTTAGGATTCTGTGGTGTTCTCAGCATTCAGATAAGTACTTTGCCTCTTTTTACATTGACATATATGTTACTGATACTGACCCCTGAGTTGCTGCTTTGGATTATATTGCTGAGAAACTATTTGCTTGACTGGACCTGTTATTGATTGAGGGTGAGCTTTTCACTATTAGCAGCTGTTAACTGCATGTTTGAAGCTCATATATTCTGAGATCTTTTTTTCTCCACTATTTTTTATTGCAAGGCAGTTGGCTTTTATCCTTGGTAGAAGAGAGATGATTTTCTATTAGATTTGTTTATTTGTTACTATCTCTTGTCCTGTGATTGATTTCAGTTACCCCAATGCTGACTGGGTAAACAGTAATCATAACATGATCAGATCTGATATAAACTCTGCTGTAAGTACACACAGGAAATCCAATACACTAGCATTTAACTTTCAGAAAGGAGACTGATAAAATGAGGAGGAATCCAAAGCAGCAACTCAGGTGTCAGAATCAGTAACATTTACGCCAATGAAAAAAAGAGGCAGAGTACTTATTTACTACAGCAAATAACATACTGCAAATTAGCCACTGCTGCAGAAAAAAGGAGCAGGGAAGAAAGATTACATAGCTAATGACACCAAATCCTCAGACGCAGACCTCCAGATCGGAGTCCAGTATGAGACACCCCAGCCACATACTCAACCATGTCTACCTGAAGAGGAAGTCAGAAGGAGAAACCGAGAAGCCTCATCAGCAACCAAGGTACACAAATGATGCCCTCCTAGACCCAAACACATAATCCTAGACCCAAACACATACGCGCGCACACACACACACACACACACACACACACACACACACACACACACACACAAAACCTGACTGGGAGACAAAGAACTCTGAGAACAAATACAAAAAGACTCCCCCTTGTGCTTAAGCACCCTTCAAAATGGCCATGGATTTCCTATTACATAATTAACAATATGGATTACATAAGTACATAAGTATTGCCATGCTGGGAAAGACCAAAGGTCCATCAGGCCCAGCATCCTGTTTCCAACAGTGGCCAATCCAGGTCACAAATACCCGGCAAAAATGTACAAAAACATTTTATACTGCTTATCCCAGAAATAGTAGATTTTCCCCAAGTCCATTTAATAACGGTCTATGGACTTTTCCTTTAGGAAACCGCCCAACCCTTTTAAAACTCCGCTAAGCTAACTGCCTTTACCACATTCTCTGGCAACGAATTCCAGAGTTTCATTACACATTGAGTGAAGAAAAATGTTCTCCGATTCGTTTTAAATGTACCACATTGTAGCTTCATCGCATGCCCCCTAGTCCTAGTATTTTTGGAAAGCGTGAACGGACGCTTCACATCTACCTGTTCAACTCCACTCATTATTTTATAGACCTCTATCATATCTCCCCTCAGCCGTCTTTTCTCCAAGCTAAAAAGCCCTAGCCTCTTTAGCTTTTCCTCATAGGGAAGTTGTCTCATCCCCTTTTTCATTTTCATCGCCCTTCTCTGCACCTTTTCTAATTCCACTATATCTTTTTTGAGATGCGGCGACCAGAGTTGAACACAATATTCGAGGTGCGGTTGCACCATGGAGCGATACAAAGGCATTATAATAGCCTCATTTTTGTTTTCCATTCCTTTCCTAATAATACCTAACATTCTATTGCTTTCTTAGCCGCAGCAGCACACTGAGCAGAAGGTTTCAACGTATCATCAACGACGACACCTAGATCCCTTTCTTGGTCCGTGACTCCTAACGTGGAACCTTGCATGACATAGCTATAATTCGGGTTCCTCTTTCCCACATGCATCACTTTACACTTTCTCACATTAAACGTCATCTGCCATTTAGACGCCCAGTCTCCCAGTCTCGTAAGGTCCGCTTGTAATTTTTCACAATCCTCCCGTGATTTAACGACTTTGAATAACTTTTCTGCTTATTTTTTCTGTGGGAAAGAAAGCCAGCAGATCAATATCACAACAAAAAGATTTTATTGAAGATACCTTGTATGAACAAATCGCCCGACACAGGCCGTGTTTCGCCCACCTAGGGCTGCGTCAGGGGCTACAATGAACAAATATATAATAATTATCATATATCATAATAAATAAAATATAACACACATACGAGCATAATATATCAAATATATAAATTGACAAAAAACAAATAAAATATGGAATATTACTAAATATACATAGAGAGTATACTAGAATAATTACATGAATAAGCATATCGCTACACACTGTCCAATATAAATATATATATATACAAGTACATAAAAGAGCATATATAAGAAAATATATATATATAAAAGAAGTGTATGTAATGCAACAATTGTATGACAGTGCATATAAACATATATATAAAAGCATAATAAAATCTGACATCACATAACAGCAAAGCAAGGGCACTGGTATAGGTTACGAACTACAATACAAATATGTATTAAAAAGTATAAATGAGATAATAAAAGGGCACATACCTAATTTGAAACTTCATAAAGGGGCAACTATAAAAAAAAGTGAACATGGACACAATCAAATAATACTCTATGTTACTAAAAATGAGAAATGGGGTAGTATGTATTAAACTAAAAAAAGAAAAATGAATTAAAAATATATAAGGAAAAAGAACAAAGAAAAATTATGACAAAATGAAAATGAAAGATAAAAATAAATGAAGATAAAAAATGAAGATAAATGTAAACAATAAAAATGTTACTCACATATGGTGCATAAAAGTCAAGAAAAAAACAGCTCAAACGGGAATCCCTATAATCATAAATCAAAAAGAATTAATAAAAAACAAAAAATAAAATTAGAGCGGATCAAGACTAATAATATGACATTAGTTTAGGTATCATAGGGTGTATTGACACTACATTGTGTATTGACATGACTAGAGCGATGTGTTTATAAGAAATACTATATGCAAAACGTCTTGCAATCAAAACAACGTCATGGCACAGCAATGTCACATATATAAACACTAAGTGCAATATAATGATAAAATATCTAAAATGTTACAAGTGTCGTGTTATAAAATGATGCACTTATTGTTATGTATGACAAACAATTATCAGTGCCCTTAAAGGCTGACAGAAGCGCAATGAAATATTAATACAGAATCGGAGGAGAATTAAACCACCACGTTGCCAGTAAACTTCCTGCTACACTACTTCGAGTGATTATATATAAAAACATGGACGATTACAGCATTAAAGCAGGGACCACAAAAAGTGTGGATATCAACGTCTCTAAAAGCAAAACTGCTGCAGTCTGAAGATTAAAAACAAAAGTGCAATACTGCTTCGAGTGAGTATGTATGAAAACAAGGTCGCCTCTAGCGTTAGAGCAGAGACCAACATGAGTATGGATATCAATGTCTCTAAAAAAAAAAATTTATAACACGGCACTTGTAACATTTTAGATATTTTATCATTAGGGCGGCCCTGATGAGCATTTGGCCGACTTTACTTGGTCTATTTTGTTTCATGACCAAGCATCAAACAGGTGACCGAACTGACCAGATGACCATTGGAGGGAATCGGGGATGACCTCCCCTGACTTCTCCAGTGGTCACTAACCACCTCTCACCGCGAAAAAAACAACTTCAAAAACTTTTGTCTTTTCTTTTTAGAATATGTCCTTTGCTATGCCTCTGTTCCTGTGATGGTAGTTGAAAATGTCCAAGATGGTTCTGTGAGAAGGACAGCCATGCCTTTGACACCCTCTTTATTTATTTATTTGGATTTTGGATCACAAGTAACAGCAGTGGGATTTGAACTGGCCACCTCTAGATTTGCAAGAACAGTGCTCTAACCATTAGGCCACTCCTCTACTCTATGCTACTCTATTAAAATTTGGCCATCCCTGTGGAGGGGGGTGGGGGTATGTGTGTATCAGTGGAGGCATAACGAAGCCGAGGATGGCCTTCTTTCAAACATTTTGGACGTCCTCAACTGCCCCCCACAGGGATGGCCATATTTCAAGGGAGTGGCATAGAGTGGTGGAATGGCCTAGTGGTTAGAGCACTGGTCTTGCAATCTAGAGGTGGCTGGTTCAGATCCCACTGCTGCTACTTGTGATCCAAAATCCAAATAAATAAAAAGGGTATCAAAGGCAAAGTTGTCCTTCTCACAGAAACATTTTGGACTGCCTCAACTGCCATCGCTTTCCCTCCTTAGGAAGGAAATCCTGTGCCAATGAGCTAATAGCGAGCAGCTCATTTGCATGCAATTTCTTTCATGCATGCCCATTCCTCTCCAGATCGGTAAGGGAAGGGCTTTTTACATTCAGTTAGTGGGACCAGTGCACTACAAATACTGGCTCCTCCCACGACCAAATGCCTTGGATTTGGCCGGTTTTGAGATGGCTGGCCTCGGATTCCATTATCGGCGAAAACCGATGCCGGCTATCTCAACGTTTATGTCGAGATTTGGCCAGCCCCAACCGTATTGTCGGGAAAAAAGATGGCCGGCCATCTTTTTCGAAAATACGGTTGGCTCCCCCCATTTGCAGAGCCAGCCATGGAGATGGCCGGCACTGTTCGATTATGCCCCTCTTTGTGTCATCAGCAAATTTAATTACCTCACTAGTTACTCCCATCTCTAGGTCATTTATAAATATGTTAAAAAGCAGCAGTCCCAGCACAGAACCCTGGGGAACCCCACTAACTACCCTTCTCCATTGAGAATACTGACCATTTAACCCTACTCTCTGTTTTCTATCTTTTAACCAGTTTTTAATCCACAATAGAACACTACCTCCTATCCCATGACTCTCCAATTTCCTCTGGAGTCTTTCATGAGGTACTTTGTCAAACGCCTTCTGAAAATCCAGATACACAATATCAACCGGCTCCCCTTTATCCACATGTTTGTTCACCACCTCAAAGAAATGTAGTAGATTGGTGAGGCAAGATTTCCCTTCACTAATCCATGTTGACTTTCCCATCTCCTGAACCCGGCCAAATCGGTATATTCGAAAGCCAATTTTGGCCGGGTTCAACTGCTTTCCATCGCGGAGCCGGCGAAATATCAAGGGGGCGTGTCGGTAGGGTAGTGAAGGAGGGACGGGGGTGGGACGGGGGCGTGCTCACGAGATGGCCGGCTTTGCCTGATAATGGAAAAAAAAAAAAGCCAGGCTTGACAAGCATTTTGCCGGCTTTACTTGGACTCTTTTTTTTCACGACCAAGCTTCAAAAAGGGGCCCGAACTTACCAGATGACCACCGGAGAGAATCGGGGATCACCTCCCCTTACTCCCCCAGTGATCACCAATCCCCTCCCACCCAAAAAAAAAAACAAATTTTTTTTTTTTTTTGCCAGCCTCTATGCCAGCCTCAAATGTCATACCCAGCTCCTTGACAGCAGTATGCAAGTCTCTGGAGCAGTTTTTAGTGGGTGCAGTGCACTTCAGACAAGTGGACCCAGGCCCATCCCCCCCCCCACCTTACACTTGTGGTGGTAAATGGGAGCCCTCCAAAACCCACCCAAAACCCACTGTACCCACATGTAGGTGCCCCCTTTCACCCCTTAGCGCTATGGTAATGGTGTAGAGATGTGGGCAGTAGGTTTTAGGGGGATTTGGGGGGCTAAACAACCAAGGGAAGGGAGCTATGCACCTGGGAGCTATTTTTTTTTTTTAATTTTTAGAAATGCCACCGACTAGGGTGCCCGGTTGGTGTCCTGACATGTCAGGGGGAGCCAGTGCACTACAAATGCTGGCTCCTCTCCTCCCTCGACCAAATGCTTTGGATTTCGCCGGGTTTGAGATCGCTGGCATTATTTTCCATTATGGCCAAAAACCGATGCTGGCCATCTCAAACCTGGGGATCTCTGACATTTGACCAGGCCCAACCGTATTAGCGAAGAAAAAGATGGCCAGCCATCTTTTCAAAAATATGGTTGGCTCCGCCCACTTGCGGTGCCGGCTCCGGAGATGGCCGCCGCCGTTCGATTATGCCCCTCTTTGTCTCATTAATCCATGCTTTTGAATATGCTCTGTAATTTTGTTCTTAATAATAGTCTCTACCATTTTGCCCGGCACTGACGTCTGACTCACCGGTCTATAATTTCTCGAATCTCTTCTGGAACCTTTTTTAAAAATCGGCGTTACATTGGCCACCCTCCAATCTTCCGGTACCACGTTCGATTTTAAGGATAAATTACATATTTCTAACAAAAGCTCCGCAAGCTCATTTTTCAGTTCTATCAGTACTCTGGGATGAATACCATCCGGTCCAGGAGATTTGCTACTCTTCAGTTTGTAGAACTGCCCCATTACATCCTCCAGGTTTACAGAGAATTCATTAAGTTTCTCCGACTCGTCAGCTTCGAATACCATTTCCGACACTGGTATCCCATCCAAATCTTCCTCGGTGAAGACCGAAGCAAAGAATTCATTTAATCTCTCCGCTACGGCTTTGTCTTCCCTGATCGCCCCTTTTACTCCTCGGTCATCTAGCAGTCCAACTGATTCTTTTGTCGGCTTCCTGCTTTTAATATACCTAAAAAATTTTTTTACTATGTGTTTTTGCCTCCAACGCAATCTTTTTTTTCGAAGTCCCTCTTAGCTTTCCTTATCAGCGCTTTGCATTTGACTTTGAATTCCTTATGCCGTTTCTTATTATTTTCAGTCGGTTCCTTCTTCCATTTTCTGAAGGATTTTCTTTTAGCTCTAATAGCTTCCTTCACCTCACTATTTAACCACGCCAGCTGTGGTTTGTTCTTCCATCCTCCTTTTTTAATACGCGGAATATATTTGGCCTGGGCTTCCAGGATGGTGTTTGTGAATAGCATCCAAGCCTGATGTCAATTTTTGACCCTCGCAGTCGCTCCTCTAAGTTTTCTTTTCACCGTTCTTCTCATTTTATCATAGTCTCCTTTTTTAAAGTTAAACGCTAATGTATTTGATTTCCTATCCAGCTTATAATCGAAAGAGAAAAACGCCTATATTGCGACCCAGATCGGGAGATGGGCGTCTTTTTCCCGTGGGCACCCAAATTGGTATAATCGAAAGCCGATTTTGGGCGTTTCTAACTGCAATCCGTCGCAGAAACGGGTAAAGTTGATGGGGGCGTGTTGGAGGCATGGTGAAGGTGGAACTGGGACGTGGTTATCAGCCGAGGAGAGATGGGCGTCTTTAGCTGATAATCGAAAAAAAAAAAGGTATTTTTACCGTGATTTTGGGTCACTTTTTTTGGACCCTTTTTTTTCACGAACAGGTCCCAAAAAAGAGCCACAACTGACCAGATGGTCACTGGAGGGAATCGGGGATGACCTCCCCGGATTCCCCCAGTGGTCACTAACCCCCCCCCCCCCCCACCACCAAAAAAACTCTATTTTAAAAACTTTTTTTCCAGCCTCTATGCCAGCCTCAAATGCCGTACCCACCTCCATGACAGCAGAATGTGTTCTATCCTGTGACAGCCTTTCCCTGGTTCTGATGTGGCTCTCGGGTGAGTGTGACACCTTTTCTGTTATGCGCACTGTAGAGTCACATCAGCAATGCATTGTGGTGGGTGTAGGGTATTGGGCTCCATGATTCCACTAGCTTGTGGCAAATGCTCACGATGTTGGTAGTTGGTACGCTCTACTCCCATGGTGCTTTTCCCCCTGCTTACTGGGTCAGAGTGTGCCCTGTTTTGTTTCCGGTAGTCCATGAGGTAGTGGCCATTTTTGTAAGCCAGTTTTAGATCCCTTTCACGTGCTAGCCACGTTACAGAACTTAGTTCTTCCCTTGAATGTGGCTGAAAGAGGGCATTGTAAAGCATTCTGCCAGCTCTGACCTACTGCTCATCTCAGTACCAGGGAGACTCGTAGCCAGTGGGGCACAACCTCTGATCTGCAGTTAACTGTGAGTAAGCATGCTTATTCCAATAAAGGACGTTTTCGGAGCGATTAGTCTTCAGGTGTCAACTGGTGTGCCAATGTTATATAGCAGCAACCAGTCCTAGAGGCCTGTGTGTATGCAGGTCCCTGGAGCACTTTTAGTGGGTACTGCAGTGCACTTCAGTCAGGCGGACCCAGGCCCATCCCCCTCCTACCTGTAACACTTGTGCTGGTAAATGGGAGGCCTGCAAAACCCACTGTACCCTCATGTAGGTGTCCCCTTCACCCCTAAGAGCTATGGTAGTGTTGTACATTTGTGGGTAGTGGGTTTTGGGGGAGGGGGGTTGGGTGCTCAGCACCCGTGGTAAGGGAGCTATGCATGTGGGAGCGTTGTCTGAAGTCCACCGCACTGACCTCTAGGGTGCCCAGTTGGTGTCCTGGCATGTCAGGGGGGCGAGTGTACTACGAATCGTGGCCCCTTCCATGACCAAATGGCTCGGATTAGGACGTTTTTGAACTGGGCGTTTTTAGTTTCCATTATCGCTAAAAAAAAGAAACGCCCAGCTCAAAAATGTCCATTTTTTCGAAAATACGGTTCGGCCTGCCCCTTCACGGACCCGTTCTCAGAGATAAACGCCCATGGAGATAGGCGTTTGCTTTCGAGTATGCCCCTCCACGTATACTAACTTCAAAGCTAATATCAAATCCGATCATATTATGATCACTGTTATCAAGCGGCCCCCAGCACCATTACCTCCTGCACCAGATCATGCGCTCCACTAAGGACTAGGTCTAGAATTTTTCCTTCTCTCATCGGTTCCTGTACCAGCTGCTCCATAAAGCTGTCCTTGATTTCATCGAGGAATGCTACCTCCCCAGCGTGTCCCGATGTTACATTTACCCAGTCAATATCCGGGTAATTGAAATCACCCATTATTATTGTGTTGCCCAGTTTGTTTGCGTCCCTAATTTCCTTTAACATTTCTGCATCCGTCTGTTCATCCTGGCCAGGCAGATGGTAGTACACTCCTATCATTATCCTTTTCCCCTTTACACATGGAATTTCAATCCACAATGATTCCAAGAAGTGTTTTGTTTCCTGCAGAATTTTCAATCTGTTCGATTCAAGGCTCTCATTAATATACAATGCTACCCCTCCACCAATTCGATCCACCCTATCACTATGATATAATTTGTACCCCGGTATGACAGTGTCCCACTGGTTAGCCTCCTTCCACCAGGTCTCAGAGATGCCTATTATATCTAATTTTTCATTTAGTGCAACATATTCTAACTCTCCCATCTTATTTCTTAGGCTCCTGGCATTCGCACATAGACATTTCAAAATGTGTTTGCTGCTCCTATTTACATCATGCTTAGTACTTGACAGTACTAATTTGCAATCTTTTGTCTGATTTTTATTTTATTTAGGGGCAGCTGATCTACTATGGTCTCTTTTACAACCTCACTATCTGGATACCCTATCTTCTCTGTTTTGGTGATATCTTTGAAAGATACCTTATCCCGAACCATGCGCTTTTGAGCGACTGTCGGCCTCCCCCCATTTCTAGTTTAAAAGCTCCTCTATCTCATTTTTAAATGCGATGCCAGCAGCCTGGTCCCATCCTGGTTATGGTGGAGCCCTTCCTTTCAGAATAGGCTCCCCCTTCCCCAGAACGTTGCCCAATTCCTAACAAATCTAAAACCCTCCTCCCTGCACCATCATCTCATCCACGCATTGAGACTCCGGAGCTCTGCCTGTCTCTTGGGCCCTGCGTGTGGAACAGGTAGCATTTCAGAAAATGCTACCCTACAGGATCTGGATTTCAGCTTTCTACCTAAGAGCCTAAATTTGGCTTCCAGAACCTCTCTCCCACAAAACCCCTGTATACATCACTACTACATGACACTCACATCAACTAGAAGAGCCTAATCATAACCCCAACAACAAAACAGAGACCAAACTAAACCAAGAATGCAAAATTGAGCCTGAACAATAATCAACAAGACCTCAATCCCGAACTCATGAGCAACCTACTAAAAACCCAAGATGTACAGGCATCAACTGAAACACCACCTACTGCAGACGAGCTCACACAGTATTTTGAACACAAAATAGCACAGACAAGATCAAACCTAAAGAAACCACAAACATCTATCATAGACTTTTTACAAGCATGTGAAACAAATGACAGCCACACTGCGGCAGACAGAATATATGGTCCTCCTTCAAAGAAGCACCCAAATTAAACACAATAACGACACTACTGACAAAATATGCACACACACACACATACACACTGCCTGCTAGACAATTGCTCTAAGATGAAAAACCCACCAGAATGGTTCAGCGAATCCTTCACTAAACACATTGAATTCATGTTATTAAATGGACAATTCCTAACAGACAAAGTGACATCGTATTCACCCCAATCCCTAAAAACACAACCAGCAAGATCAGTGACATCACAAACTACAGACCAGTGGCTTCAATACCACTACTGACCAAAACAATGGAGGGTCTGGTAGCACAGCAACTAATGGAGTACCTGTATCCTGACACAATTCTTAATCCTTCATAACTCCCAATCAGGTTTCAGACCACAACACAACACAACACTGAGACGGTCATAACCACCCTGATAACAAAGTTCAGAAGCTTAATATGACAAGGACAGAACATGCTATTACTACAATTTGATATGTGAAGCATGTTCAACCTAGTAGACCACACAACACTAATGGCCCTACTCGACAACATGGGAATATGTGGTGCAGTGGCAGCATGGTTCAATGAATTCCTAAGGACTAGATCCTACATTGCAAAGATGTAAAATCAGATATCAGCTTCTTGGAACCCTGAATGTGGGGTACCACAGGGATCTCCAATATCATAATACTGTTAAATGTAATGATGGTACCACTCGAAAAAAAATTGGAAACAATGGGCTACAACCCATTCATATACGCAGATGATGTCACCATATCTTTTAACAACAGCATCACAGAAATACTGGACAAAGTCAAAACAGGCCTAGACCTTATGAAACACTGGGCAACATCTTTCAAACTAAACAGAGACAAAGCCAAATTTCTGGTTCTGTACAGCCCACACAACCCAACAGTTTACCAAAATTTCACAATCAACAGTCAAACATACGACATTGAAACACAACTGAAAATACTAGGAATTATCCTAGATAAACACCTATCACTGGACAATCAAATATCAGCAGTAACATCAAAATGCTTCAGAACACTATGGAAACTGAGAAGGATAAGAGGCTACTTCCCCAAACAATCATTCCAGTTAATGGTACAATCGACGATACTATCACAATTAGACTACTGTAATGTGGCATACGTGGAGGGGCATAATCAAACGCGAACGCCATGGGTGTCTATGTCCGAAAACAGGTATGTGAAGAGGCGGGACTGACCGTATTATCGAAAAAGATGGGCGTCCATCTTTTGTTTCGAAAATACGGTTTGGACGGACCAAATGCCATGGATTTGGTCCCTTCTGAGATGGGCATTTTTTTTTTTTTTTGCGATAATGGAAACTAAAAACGCCCAGCTCAGAAACGTCCCAATCCATGCCATTTGGTCGTGGGAGGGACAAATGTGCAACACTACCATAGCTCTTAGGGGTGAAGGGGGCAACTACATGTGGGTACAGTGGGTTTTAGAGGCCTCCCATTTACCAACACAAGTGTTACGGGCAGTGCTTTTTTTGTAGAAAAAAAGGTGCCGGTACTCATTGTGGGCGGGGTCATCACACATGGCACCGCCCCTATTATAGCCACACCCACATTAGTCACACCCCTTGTACCAGCCATGGCGCATATAAACAGACATCATTGAAAATATTATACTAGTATAGGAGAAAAAATAATTTGATTTTTTTTCATTATAAATAATTTCTGTAAGCTGTTACAGCTCCAGTATACCCAGTGCAAAATAAGACAAATTCCAAACACTAAAATGAAAATAAAATGATTTTTTCTACCTTTGTTGTCTGGTGACTTTGTTTTTCTATCCATATTGGTCCCAGGCTCTGATTCTGCTGCTATCTGTTCTCTTAACTCCATTTCCAGGGCTTCCTTTCCATTTATTTCTTTACTTTCTTCCTTTCTTCTTCTTTTGTTGCCCTGCATCCATAAGTAAAAGCTGGGTCCTCCTCCATGGAATTGACTGGAGGAGGTATAACATGGATCCAGCTTTTGCCTATTTTCTCCATCCATGTGCAGTTTTTCTCCTCTTCCCTTTCCCTCATCCATGTGCATCTTCTTTTTTCTTTCCTCCCCTCCATTCATGTCCAGCACTTCTCCTCTCTCCTCCCCTCCATCCAAGTCAGCATTTCTCCTCTCTCCTAGCCAACTCCTCCATCCATCCATGTCCAGCAATTCTCCTCTATCTCCTGCTCTCCTCTCCATCCATTTCTAGCATTTCTCCTCTCTCCCCTCTCATCCATGTCCAGCAATTCTCACTTCCCTGTCCTCCCCTCCCTGTCCAGCGATTCTCCTCTCTCCCCTCCATGTCCAGCAATTCTCTCTTCCCTGTCCTCCCCTCCCCATCCAGCGATTCACCTCTCTCCCCTCCATGTCCAGCAATTCTCTCTTCCCTGCCCTTCCCATGTCCAGCAATTCTCTCTCCCCTGCCCTTCCCTCCCATCCCATGTCCAGCAATTCTCTCTCCCCTGCCCTTCCCATGTCCAGCAATCCTCTCTCCCTTGCCCTTCCCTCCCATCCCATGTCCAGCAATTGTCTCTCCCCTGCCCTTCCCATGTCCAGCAATCCTCTCTCCCTTGCCCTTCCCTCCCATCCCATGTCCAGCAATTCTCTCTCCCCTGCCCTTCCCATGTCCAGCAATTCTCTCTCCCCTGCCCTTCCCTCCCATCCCATGTCCAGCAATTCTCTCTCCCTTGCCCTTCCCTCCCATCCCATATCCAGCAATTCTCTCTCCCCTGCCCTTCCCATGTCCAGCAATTCTCTCTCCCCTGCCCTTCACTCCCATCCCATGTCCAGCAATTCTCTCTCCCCTGCCCTTCCCTCCCATCCCATGTCCAGCAATTCTCTCTCTCTTGCCCTTCCCTCCCATCCCATGTCCAGCAATTCTCTCTCCCCTGCCCTTCCCATGTCCAGCAATTCTCTATCCCTTGCCCTTCCCTCCCATCCCATGTCCTACAATTCTCTCTCCCCTCCCATCCCATGTCCAGCAATTCTCTCTCTCTTGCCCTTCCCTCCCATGTCCAGCAATTCTCTCCCTTGCCCTTCCCTCCCATCCCATGTCCAGCAATTCTCTCTCCCTTGCCCTTCCCTCCCATCCCATGTCCAGCAATTCTCTCTCCCCTGCCCTTCCCATGTCCAGCAATTCTCTCTCCCTTGCCCTTCCCATGTCCAGCAATTCTCTCTCCCCTGCCCTTCCCTCCCATTATTTCCAGCGATTCTCCGCCTCTTTCCTGCCCTCCCATCGACGTGCAGCGATTTTTCCGTCCCTCCCCTGCCCTCACCTCTCCCATTTCCAGCGATTCTTCGTCCCCCAGCCGTCCTCCTTCACTGCCTGCCAGCCAGCGTCGGAGTCAGAAGCGAACGGTGCAGGCAGCGATTGGCTGGCAGCGTCGTAGCTTCCCTCTGCAAGTCCCGCCTATGCGTAAACAGGAAGTTGTAGGCGGGACTTGCAGAGGGAAGCTACGACGCTGCCAGCCAATCGCTGCCTGCACCGTTCGCTTCTGACTCCGACGCTGGCTGGCAGGCAGTGAAGGAGGACGGCTGGGGGACGAAGAATCGCTGGAAATGGGAGAGGTGAGGGCAGGGGAGGGACGGAAAAATCGCTGCACGTCGATGGGAGGGCAAGAAAGAGGCGGAGAATCGCTGGAAATAATGGGAGGGGAGGGGAGGAGGAGAAAAAGGTGCCGGTACGCCGTACCGTTGCGTACCGGCACAAAAAAAGCACTGGTTACGGGTGGGGGGGGGGGGGGGGGATGGGCCTGGGTGTAGTACCCACTAAAAGTGCTCCAGGGACAGGACTTGTTGCTGGTGTATAACCTTCGCACAGCAGTTCACACCTGAAGACTAATCTCACTGAAAATGTCCTTTATTTGAATAAGCACCTTTACTCACAGTTAACTGCAGATCAGAGGTTGTGCCCCACTGGCAACGAGTCTCGCTGGTACTGAGATTAGCAGTAGGTCCGAGCTGGCAGAATGGTGTATAAGGTAAAATTATGTATAATCATACCTGATAATTTTCTTTCCATTAATCATAGCTGATCAATCCATAGACTGGTGGGTTGTGTCCATCTACCAGCAGGTGGAGATAGAGAGCAAACTTTTGCCTCCCTATATGTGGTCATGTGCTGCCGGAAACTCCTCAGTATGTCGATATCAAAGCTCCATCCGCAGGACTCAGCACTTAGAGAATTACACCCACGAAAGGACACTCTGCCCAGCTCACCACCGCCGAAACGGGGGAGGGGAATTAACCCAGCTCATCCCCACACAAGTGGGGGAGGGGAATCCGTCCAGCTCATCCCCGCGGAGCGGGGGAGGGACACCACACCCGCCGATGCGGGGGGATCTGGCTTATCCTGCAACCGCAACCGCGGGAGGAGCTGACTGACCCTAACACCGCCGAAGCGGGAGGGGTACAAAGCTGCCCTACAGCCGCACGAAGCGGGAGGGAGTGCCGGCAGAATTTATGTCTCAATCCAGCCCCGTAAAACGGGGGGGAGAGGAATGCAGCAGCTCACTGTAACACAAACTCGTCTCAACTCTTGAAGAATCCAAGTGAAAAAACTTGAACACGAAGTCTTTCTGAAGTAACTGAAGACTAAACTTGAACCTGAAATGCAACCAGAATAAAAACAGTACAGATATCTGGGAGGGGCTATGGATTGATCAGCTATGATTAATGGAAAGAAAATTATCAGGTATGATTATACATAATTTTACCTTCCATATCATCAAGCTGATCAATCCATAGACTGGTGGGATGTACCGAAGCAGTACTCACCCAGGGCGGGACATTGAAATCTCTGACCTCAACACTGAATCTCCAAACCGGGCCTCCGCCCGTGCAGCCACCGTCAAACGGTAATGCTTGGAGAATGTATGAGCCGAAGCCCAAGTTGCCGCCTTGCATATCTCTTCCAAGGAGACGGATCCGGCCTCTGCCATCGAGGCCACCTGAACTCTCGTGGAGTGAGCCTTCAGCTGGATAGGCGGCACCTTCCTTGCGGCCACATAAGCCGCTACAATGGCTTCCTTGACCCATCTTGCCACTGTAGGCTTAGCAGCCTGCAGACCCTTACAAGGACCTGCAAACAGGACAAGCAGATGATCCGATTTCCGGAAATCATTGGTCACTTCCAAGTATCTGATGATGACTCGCCTCACATCCAGATATTTAAGAGCAGAGTACTCCTCTGGGTAGTCCTCCCTACGAAAGGAAGGGAGACAGAGCTGCTGATTCACATGGAAGCGAGAAACAATCTTGGGCAGAAAGGGAGGCACTGTGCGAATAGTCACTCCTGCCTCAGTGAACTGCAGAAAAGGCTCTCGACATGAGAGCGCCTGGAGCTCGGAAACTCTTCTGGCTGAAGTGAGAGCCACCAAAAAGACTGCTTTCCACGTCAGGTCTTTCAGAGATGCCCTTGACAAGGGTTCAAAAGGCGGCTTCTGCAATGCTCTTAGCACCAGGTTGAGATTCCACGCAGGCACCACTGAGTGCAGAGGAGGGCGCCGGTGATTAACTCCCTTGAGAAAGCGCACCACATCTGGCTGCGAAGCCAGGGAAGCACCCTTCAGGCGGCCCCTGAAGCAAGCCAGAGCCGCTACCTGGACTTTAAGGGAACTGAGCGACAGGCCTTTCTCCAGACCTTCTTGCAGGAACGCCAACACTGAAGAAATTGGAGCAGTGAAGGGAGAAAGTGAGCCTGCTTCACACCACGCTGCAAAGATACGCCAAACCCTGGCGTAAGCAGTAGAAGTAGAGCGCTTCCTCGCTCTTAGCATAGTGGCGATGACCTTGTCTGAGAAGCCCTTCTTCCTCAGACGCTGCCGCTCAATAGCCAGGCCTTAAGACCAAAGGGGGAGGGATCCTCCATCACCATGGGACCCTGATGTAACAGGCCCTGCTCCACTGACAGCCGCAGAGGATCGTCGACTGAGAGCCTGATCAAGTCCGCATACCAGGGACGTCTGGGCCAATCCGGACCCACCAGGATTACCCTGCCGGGATGCTTTGCCACCCGGTCTAGCACCCTGCCCAACATGGGCCAGGGCGGGAACACATAGAGGAGCTCTTGTGTCGGCCACTGTTGGAGAAGAGCATCTACTCCCAGGGATCGAGGGTCCCGTCCTCTGCTGAAAAAGCGCGGCACTTGGTAATTGGCCGATGACGCCATCAGATCTAGGCTCGGCTGGCCCCAGCGCTTCGTGATGTCCAAGAACGCCTGAGCAGATAGTTGCCACTCTCCGGGCTCCAAGGTATGGCGACTGAGAAAGACCGCCTTGACATTCGTGACCCCGGCAATGTGGGCCGCTGAAAGCTGCTCCAGGGTCGCTTCCGCCCACTGGCATAGATTCATGGCCTCCTTGGCTAGAGGGGCGCTCTTGGAACCTCCCTGGCGGTAGACATAGGCCACAGCCGTGGCATTGTCCGACAGGACCCGTACTGGCTTCAAGGCCAGTACCGGGATGAACTCCAAAAGCGCCAACCAAATGGCTCTGAGTTCCAGGAGGTTGATAGACCACTTTGCCTCTGCAGGAGACCAGAGCCCCTGCGCTGTCCTTCCCAAACAGTGGGCTCCCCAGCCCGACAAAGAGGCGTCCGTCGTGACGACAATCCACTCTGGGGTCACCAGAGGCATTCCTGCAGACAACTTGACTGTCTGCAGCCACCAGCTCAGCGCCTTGCACACTGCTGGGTCCAAGGGAAGGCGCACAGCATAATCCTCCGACAACGGAGTCCAGCGCTGCAGCAGAGAGAGTTATAGTGGTCTCATATGAGCCCTGGCCCAGGGCACCACTTCCATCGTGGCCGGCATAGAGCCCAACAGCTGCACATAGTCCCAAGCCCGAAGAGGAGAGGCTACTAGGAACTAGTCCACCTGAGCCTGATTGTCTGGCAGGAACACTCTGCCCACTTGGGTGTCGAATCGAACTCCCAGATACTCCAGGGACTGAGTCGGGCGCAGCTGGCTCTTCTTCCAGTTGATGATCCATCCCAGGGAGCTCAAAAGAGCAACTACCTGGTCCACAGCTTTGCCGCACTCTGCATAAGAGGGGGCTCGGATCAACCAGTCGTCCAGATAAGGATGGACTTGTACTCCTGCCTTTCGCAGGAAGGCCGCTATGACCACCATTACTTTGGAAAAGGTCCGCGGAGCAGTAGCCAACCCAAAAGGGAGGGCTCTGAACTGGAAGTGTCGTCCCAGGACTGCAAAACGCAGGATGAGGCCAGATGGGAATATGCAGGTACGCTTCCTTGATGTCCAAGGAAGCCAAGAACTCTCCTGCCTTCACTGCCGCTATAACAGAGCGGAGAGTCTCCATGCGAAAGTGCCGCACTTTCAAGGCCCGATTGACCCCTTTGAGGTCGAGGATAGGCCGGACAAAACCTCCTTTCTTTGGTACCACAAAGTAAATGGAGTAACGTCCCTTGCCAATCTGATTTTTTGGCACCGGAACGACCGCACCCAGGCGGATCAGGTTGTCCAAGGTCTGCTGCACTGCCACAGCTTTGACCGGAGACTTGCAGGGAGAGAGTACAAACCCGTCTCTTAAGGGTCGGCAGAACTCTAGCTTGTAGCCGTCTCTGATGACTTCCAGCACCCAAGCGTCTGAAGTTATTGTGGTCCACTCGCCCAGAAACGAGGACAGCCGTCCTCTAATCTGCACTGGGGCGTGGACCAAGGCCCCGTCATTGGGTACGAGACCCTGGGGAAGGACTGGAAGGAGCACCTCCGGGACGGCGGTCTCTGCGAAAGGAATGCTGCTTGGGGGAGAAATTCCTCTTGAAGGAAGAGGGGGCAGAGGAGCCCGACCTGCCCGGGCGGTACCGACGGGCTACCTGAAACCGTCCTCTGGAGGTACTGGAACGAGTACTAGCCCGAGCCCTGACCTCTGGTAACTTCTTGCCCTTAGACGTGCCGAGATCGGTCACGATTTTGTCCAGCTCGACCCCAAAGAGCAGCTTGCCTTTAAAAGGCAATCTAGCCAGGCGGGATTTAGAGGCGTGGTCAGCAGACCAATGTTTAAGCCAAAGCCACCGCCGCGCAGAGACTGTCTGAGCCATGCCTTTAGCTGAGGCTCTCAAGACATCATACAGCAAGTCTGCCAAATAGGCTAAGCCCGATTCCAGGGCCGGCCAATCAGCCCTCAAGGAAAGATCCGAGGGGGAAGCCCGCTGCACCATAGTCAGGCACGCCCTGGCCACCTAGGAACCGCAAACCGAGGCCTGCAAACTTAAGGCAGTCGCCTCACAGGACGACCTTAAGGCCGCCTCCAATCTTCTGTCTTGGGCGTCCTTTAGGGCCGTGCCACCTTCCACCGGCAAAGCCGTTTTCTTAGTCACCGCAGTGATTAAAGAATCCACGGTAGGCCACAGATAGGCCTCACGTTCACTTTCAGGCAAAGGATAAAGGCGGGACATAGCCCTAGCCACTTTAAGGCTCGCTTCCGGGACATCCCATTGAGCCGAAATTAAGGTGTGCATGGCATCATGCACGTGGAAGGTTCTAGGCGGGCGCTTCGTCCCCAGCATAATGGCAGAGCCAACAGGGGCTGAGGGAGAGACGTCCTCCGGAGAGGAAATCTTCAAAGTGTCCATGGCCTGTATCAACAGGTTGGGCAAATCCTCTGGGCTAAAAAGCCGCGCTGCAGAGGGGTCATCCGCTCCATCCGAGCGGGGATCCGTCTCCTCCAAGGAATCCGCAAAGGACTGTTGGGAGACCTCAGACACGCTGCCCTCATCTACATCGGAGGAGACAAAGTCCTCCAAGGCCTGGGAATCAACCCGAGGGCGTTTACCTCTGGGAACCTCAACCTCTTTACCAGACGAGGGAGCAGGGGCAGCGTTTTGCATGAGGAAGGCCTGATGCAGCAGCAAAACAAACTCGGGGGAGAAACCCCCCAGACTGTGCACTTCCGCAGCCTGGGCCAGAGCCCTAGACGCACCCTCAACCGGCGCTCGCAAGAGCGGGGAAGAGACATGCTGCGCATCCAAAATGGCGTCCGGCGCGACACTCCGCAAAGGAGCCGCGCGGGAAGAACGGCGCTTAACTTTAGCCGCTTTTGTACCGTCGCCCAAATTAAGGGCGTTCATGGCATTAATGTCTCCAACCTCAAGGGCGGCCCACGAAGAAGCCGTCCGAGCCGCGTGGCCGGCCAAGATGGCGGAGGCGAGGAGCGGGGGATGGGCGTTTATGGCGGGAAAAACCGCCACGCCGGAGGAAGGACCGGGACATTCATCGGTCATGAAACTGTCACCAAACAAGGGCGAATCAGGCTTTAATACCCCCGCATCCCCTCTAGAAGCGCTCCAGCGATCTGGGGAGCGACCCTTTGCGCCCTCGCCCTCCGACGCCATATGCCACGAGGAGAAGAATCGGGGAACCCCCTGCCCGCTATAAAAAGGTAAAATTACCTGCTTGCCGCTCCGAGCTGTAACGAACTGGTGTCCCAGTGAGTAGCTGCAATGAACGTTTAAATAAACGTCGAAATAAACGCCTTTAAAGACGTTTAAAATTTTTTTTTTTTTTTTTTTTAACGGAGCCAGCGGGAGGGGGGAGAAAAGGAGGGACCTGGCACCACCAGGTTTGCACTTGCTCAAAAGAGCCCTCAACCCCAGGCCTCAACAAAACCTAAGGATTAGGCTTGGAGGCCTAGCCAGAGCTGCTGCTGTGTGTGACCACCACCTGCTGAGATAGAAGAGAACATACTGAGGAGTTTCCGGCAGCACATGACCACATATAGGGAGGCAAAAGTTTGCTCTCTATCTCCACCTGCTGGTAGATGGACACAACCCACCAGTCTATGGATTGATCAGCTTGATGATATGGAATGCCCTCTTTCAGCAACATTCAAGGTAAGAACTAAGTGCTGTAACGTGGGTAACACATGAAAGGGATCTAAAAGTGTCTTACACAAATGGCTACTACCTCATGGGCTACCAGAAACAAAACAGGGCACACTCTGACCCAGTAGGCAGAGGGAAAAGCACCATGGGAGAACAGCCTACCAACTACCAACATCGTGAGCATTTAACACAAGCTAGTGGAATCACGGAGCCCAATACCCTACACCCACCACAATGCATTGCTGATGTGACTCTGCAGTGCCCTTAACAGAAAAGGTGTCACACTCACCCGAGACCCACATCAGAACCAGGGAAAGGCTGTCAGAGGATAGAACACATTCTGCTGTCATGGAGGTGGGTACGGCATTTGAGGCTGGCATAGAGGCTGGGAAAAAAAGTTTGTAAAGTGGAGTTTTTTTTGGTGGGAGGGGGTTAGTGACCACTGGTGTAGTCAGGGGAGGTCATCCCCGATTCCCTCCGGTGGTCATCTGATCAGTTGGGGCACTTTTTTGGGACTTGGACCTGAAAAAAAAGGGTCCAAATAAAGCGAACCAAATTCTCATCAAAAACGCCCTTCTTGTTTCAATTATCAGCTAAAGACGCCCATCTCTCCTCGGCCGATAACCACGCCCCAGTCCCGCCTCCAACACGCCTCTGAACGCCCCCATAATCTTTGTTCGTCTCCGTGACGGACTGCAGTTGAGGACGCCAAAAATCGGGTTTCGATTATACTGATTTGGGCGCCCACGGGAAACAGATGCCCATCTCCCGATTTGGATCGAAATATGGGCGTCTTTCTCTTTCGAAAATAAGCTGGATAGGGTGCAAGGAAAACACACTAAAATAGTTACAAACCGTCCAAAACACAGCGGCAAGACTGATTTTCAAAAAGTTGAAATAGAAAGAGCTACACCACTACTTGAAACACTACACTGGCTGCTAATCAAAGTAAGACTACTCTGTAAAGCTAGCACCCTCATGTTCAAGGTACTGTTTAGAATGGCACCTGCAAACATGCAAGATATGATCAAACTATTTCCAAGGAATGCAAACCCAGAAACCAGAAACTACCTACTTCTTCACCTACCCAACTGCAGAAACATAATATACAAATCCATCTACACAGCAGGATTCAGCTACCAGGGCTCCAAATGGTGGAACTCAACACCAAAGGCCACAAGAAGTATCACTAAGTATCTTCAGTTCAGAAAAGAACTGAAAACATACCTTTTCAAAAAAATTCTATAGCTAACCACATAAGCTACAAAAAACTCTTTTAAGTCACAACTGTAAAACACTACTGTAATTTTACTGTAAACTGTAAGCCACTTTGAACCAAAACTTGTTTCTGGATAACAGTGAGATACAAGAATGCATAAATAAAATTAAAAAATAAAAATAAAAAAAAACTTAGGGGGTCTGCACTAGCTGCGGTGGCCTTCTGCTGTGCACCGAGGCCCCTTTCACTGCAGTGGGTGAAAAAGCCCCCCCAAAAGAAATGAACATGTGTTAGGTTTGCACTTGCCACCCAGCCAATTTGGGAGGAGCACTTACCGCCACCCACTGATGTGGCGGTAAAGACTCCCATGCTAACCTGGTGGTAACCGGGCACTGTGTGGTGCCGGGTAACCCCTTGCGGTAATATTTTTTGAAAATTTCCACTATAGCTGGAACTGGCACGTGTAAGGGACAGAACTACCATTGGCACCCACATTGAACTGGCGGTAGTTCTGCATTGGCTTGTGGCAAGCCCGTTACTGTACACCAAACCTTTTGGCCTTTAGAGAAGCAGCCTCAAAAGTCAAAAATTTACATCAGACATGGATGCTATTCAAAAATGCCACCCTGGAAGCTCAGACCAGATGTATTCCATGTATTAAAAAAGGATGAAGGAAGGCCAAACAACCAGAATGGTTGAAAAGTGAGATGAGGAAAACTATTAGAGCTAAAAGAAAATCCTTCAGAAAATGGAAGTAAAATCTGAGTGAAAATAATAGGAAACATAAGGAATGGCAAGTCAAATGCAAAACATGGATATGGAAGGCATTTGAAAGACTTTGAAAAGAAGATTGACTTGGAGGCAAAAACACATAATTAAAACTTTTTTAGGTATATTAGAAGCAGGCCGGTAAAATAATCAGTTGGACTGCTAGATGACTGAGGAGTAAAGAGGGCATTAAGGGAAGACAAGGCCATAGCGAAGAGATTAAATTAATTCTTTGCTTTGGTCTTCCCTGTAGAAGACCAGTGCCAGAAATGGTATTCAGTGCTGATGAGTCAGAGAAACTGAAGCAAATTTCTGTAAACCTGGAAGATATAATGGGCAATTTGACAAATTGAAGAGTAAGTTGCAAATCACCTGGACTGGATGGTATGCATCCTAGAGTACTGAGAGAATTGAAAAATGAACTTGCAGAACTATTGTTAGTAATATGTAATTTATCTTTAAAATCAAGCATGGTACCAGAAGGTTGGAAGGTGGCCAATATAGCTCTGATTTTTAAAAAGGGTTCCAGAGGTTATCCTGGAAATTATTGATCAGTCAGTCTGATGTCAGTGCTGGGCAAACTGATAGAACAAAAGAACAAAATTACAGAGCATATATAATAGCATGGATTAATAAGACAAAACTAACATGAATTTAGTCAGGGGAAATCTTGCCTCAGTGATCTAATATATTTCTTTGAAAGGGTAAATAAACATGTGGAGAAAGGTGAGTTGGTCGATATTGTGTATCTGGATTTTCAAAAGACATTTGACAAAGTACTTCACGAAAGACTCCTGAGGAAATTAGAAAGTTGTGGAATAGGAAGTAGTGTCCTATTGTGGACAAAGAACTGGTTCAAAGATAGAAAAAAGAGAGTAGGGGTCTATGCTGGGACCGCTGCTTTTTTACATATTTATAAATGATTTGGAAATGGGAATAACTAGTAAGGTAATGAAAATTTGCTGATGACACGTGGAGGGGCATAATCGAAAGGGGTGCCCAAGTTTTCCTGAGGACGTCAGGACGTCCCAGCGAAGGGGCGGGGAAACCCGTATTATCGAAACAAGATGGGCATCCATCTTTCATTTTGATAATATGGTCGGGTACGCCCAAATCACGAAATTTAGGTCGACCTTAGAGATGGTCGTCCCTGATTTTCAGCGATAATGGAAACCAAGGACACCTATCTCAGAAACGACCAAATCCAAGCCATTTGGTTGTGGGAGGAGCCAGCATTCGTAGTGCACTGGTTCCCCTCACGTGCCAGGACACCAACCGGGCACCCTAGGGGGCACTACAGTGGACTTCAGAAATTGCTCCCAGGTGCATAGCTCCCTTACCTTGTGTGCTGAGGCCCCCAACCCCCCCCCCCCCAAAACCACAAACCCACAACTGAACACCACTACCATAGCCCTAAGGGGTGAAGGGGGCACCTACATGTGGGTACAGTGGGTTTCTGGTGGGTTTTGAAGGGCTCGCATTTACCACCACAAGTGTAACAGGTAGGGGGGGTTGGGCCTGGGTCCGCCTGTCTGAAGTGCACTGCAGTACCCATACTGCTGTCATAGAGCTGGGTATGACATTTGAGGCTGGCAAAAATATATATATAAAATGTTTTTTTTAGGGTGGGAGGGGGTTAGTGACCACTGGGGGAGTAAGGGGAGGTCATCCTCGATTCCCTCTGGTGGTCATCTGGTCAGTTCAGGCACCTTTTTGAGGCTTGGTCATAAGAAAAAATGGATAAACAATATACTTTTTAATTTTTTATAATGCTATTATATAGTGTTTAAATGTGCTCAGACCATACCCATTCCAACCATTATATCCCCAAAGGGAGTATGTGGTGATGTCACAGATGGAACCATCATTGCACATATAAATATGAGGCATATTTTCAAAGCACTTTGGGAGGCTAAGTTCCATAGGTTTCTATGGAACTTTGGGAGGCTAAGTGCTTTGAAAATGAGCCCCCACTTGGTGTTCCACCTCCTTACATACATCTAGGCTGATTCTGAACTCTTACGCATATAGCATAGATTAAACCAAAGAACCTTCTGTATATAGCATATATTCAATATATTAAAAGAACATAAGAGTTCAGAATCAGCGTAGATGTATGTACATACATGGTAAGGAGGTGGAACACCAAATGTGCAATGATGGTTCCATCTGTGACATCACCACATACTCCCTTTGGGGATATAATGGTTGGAATGGGTATGGTCTGAGCACATTTAAACACTATATAATTGCATTATAAAAAATTAAAAAGTATATTGTTTATCCAAGGTATAGTAGGTAGTGAATTTGCGGACTTGGTATTGTATATTTTGTGGTCTTCCGTTGATATTATTCCATAAGAAAAAATGGACCAAGTAAAGTCACCCAAGTGCTCGTCAGGGATGCCCTTCTTTTTTCTATTATCAGTCGAGGACGCCCATGTGGTAGGCACGCCCGAGTCTCGTCTTTGCTACGCTTCCGACACCCCCCCGTGAAATTGGTCGTCCCCGCGACGGAAAGCAGTTGGGGATGCCCAAAATCGGCTTTCGATTATGCCGATTTGGGCGACCCTTGGAGAAGGACGCCCATCTCCCGATTTTTGTCGAAAGATGGGCGCCCTTCTCTTTCGAAAATAAGCCTGAAAGTCATTCAAAGTTGTTAAATCACAAGAGGATTGTGAAAAATTGCAAGAGGACCTTACGAGACTGGGAGACTGGGAGACTGGGCATCCAAATGGCAGATATATATTAATGTGAGCAAGTGCAAAGTGACGCATGTGGGAAAGAAGAACCCAAACTATAGTTGTGTGATGCAAGGTTTCACATTAGTTATCACCACTGTAAGGAAACTGGACGAGCTACCCCAATTATGTAGTAAAAACAGAAGGCTAAGGTACTTGGGCTGGCAGAAAAGTACTAAATAGCAATTATTCTGGACTTGTTTACTCAGGGATATGTCAGTACCTAATTTACCCTTAGACTTTTCTAACTAGCTGTACCAGTAAAAGGAACCATGCCACAAATGGGAATATATTATTTATTATAGATACAAAAATAAAAATGTGGCAACATGCAAAGCAAGTTACAAAAATAGATGTGTACTACCAAAAATATAGATTACAACACAAAAACATAGATTACAACTAAATAAAAAAATATATGTGATTATACAAGTAAATAATAAAGATCCTCAGTAGATTACATATACTTTTAGCAGCAAGTTATCCTACTGATCACAAATCCTGAGAAAAAAACTGTCTTTCACAGACAAAAGGCTTAGATTACCTATACCCCAAACTGTAGGTAATAAATCCTGTTTATCTTACCCTGCAGTC
Organism: Microcaecilia unicolor; assembly: GCF_901765095.1. NCBI lineage: Eukaryota > Metazoa > Chordata > Amphibia > Gymnophiona > Siphonopidae > Microcaecilia > Microcaecilia unicolor. The sequence goes on along the minus strand of NC_044032.1, from coordinate 357,373,953 downwards.
TGTATTGCAGACTTTCAGTGGGTGAACAATCGGATTCCTCTGTTAAGAGTAGCAGAATTTCCCTGTGAGTCTCAGCCCAGGAATAAAGTCCAAGGTCTTTACTCTGTATACTGATTACACAGTCTTTTGGGTAGGCATTAGTGCTACAGCAGAAGTCAGCTTGTCAGCTTTTTATCACAAGTAATTCAGTTCACTGTTGTGTTTTGGGGAAATCAGTCTTTCTCTAGCACCTCTCAGAATCGCTCCCTTATATGGTCTGTAGCCCCGCCCAGTGCATCACAGGATACATTGAGCGGAGCTGGGTGCCGCCATTTTGCGGCGGCGTCAACCCAAGGAAGAGGAGGGAGGCACGCTACTTCCCTCCTCCAACTAAGGTAGGGGGGCCGGGAGGGGGTTGTCTTTTACGCTGGACCACCAGGGATTGGTCACACAACGCTGGGGGGGGGGGGGAGTTGGGGTGGGCTGGAGGTCTGCTGGACCTCCAGCCCACCCCCCGTTGCTCACTGGGTGGGAGAGGGGTGTTTGTCTGGCGGCCACTAGACCACCAGGGACCATTTTCTGGGGGTTTGGGGGGGCTGGAGACCCACCGGATCTCAAGCCCTCCCTGAACCTGGGGGAAGGTGGGATCATTGGGGGGACTGGAGGTCCGCCAGTCCTCCAGCCCCCCCCCGTCACTCGCTGGGTGGGAGGGTGTTTGGCTGGCGGCCACTAGACCACCAGGGACCGTTTTCTGGGGGTTTGGGGGGGCTGGAGACCCACCGGATCTCCAGCCCTCCCTGAACCTGGGGGGGTGGGATCATCGGGGGGACCTCCAGCCCCCGTTGCTCGGGGCAGGGGTAGTCAGGGCCTGGTGGTCCCATGGACCTCCAGCCCCTGTGTTTGACAGGTTTGGGCTTTTGACAGCCTAGACCTGTCAAACAAGTGCGGGAGGATTGTGCTGAGTGCATGCTCACGCAAAATTTTCCCGCACTTCTATCCCCTGATCAGAGATAATTGCGTTGCTTAAATTTGCATGCATTATCTCTGATCATCGGTGCAGTAAAGCCCCGCATTGTTCCAGCGCTATTTTAGAGCGCTGTTTGGAACAGCGCGGGGCTTTTGATCATCTGGGCCTAAGAGAGATCTATCCTCCACAAATCTTCCTCCCCTTCTCTCCTCTTTCCTGGCGTCTCTTTTCTGCCCAACTTTCTTTCTCTTCAGTCCAACTTTGCTCTGGTGATGAAGAAAGGCATTGTTATTAGCAAAGAAACTCTCAGCTACAAGTTGGATGGTAGCAAACTCCCTCTTGATTCACATAAACTTCTGGAGCCATTGTCTCTGTGAAGTAAGCTCCTCGCTGCTTCCCAGGAGATAATTGGAGGCTAGTTTGCAGTAAACAAAGTGTCCTTGGAAGATGTCATCAAGGGTGAGCCAAACAGTAATTTTCCTGTTTCAGATGTATTCAGGGCAGAGGCTGTAGAATCCATATTAGTTGTTAAAAGATGGTTCAGGCTTAGACAGGCCTCAGACCAGCAAAGGTGAGATAGCAGAAAAATACCCCTACACTACCCAGGAAAAGGATCTAGGTGTCATCGTTGATGATACATTGAAACCCTGTTCTTTGTGTGTAGCAGCAGTTAAATAAGCACATAGAATCCTAAGAATTATAAGATAGGAAAAAAACAACAACCCAAAAATGAGAATATTATAATGTGTTTGTATTGTTCCATGGTACAACTGCAGCTCAAGTACTGTGTGCAATTCTGGTCACCACATCTCAAAAAGATGTAGCAGAACTAGAAAAGGTACAAAGAGTGATGAAAATGATAAAGGGGACGGGACAACTTCCCTATCAGGAAAGGCTAAAGTGGCTAGGGTTCTTCAGATTGGAGAAGAGATGACTGAATATGATAAGAGGTGTATAAAATACTGACTGGAGTGGAATGGATGACGTGAATTGCTTGTTTACTCTTTTCAAAAATACTAGTACTAGGGGGCACATAATGAAGCTACTAAGTAGTAAGTTTAAAACAAACCAGAGAAAATATTTCTTAATATGTAATTAAACTCTGGAATTCATTGCTAGAAATGTGGTAAAAGCATTTAGCTTAGCGGGGTTTTAAAAGGTTTGGCTAATTTCCTAAAAAAAATGTCTATAAGCCATTATTAAGATGGACTTGGGAAAATTCACTACTTATTTCAAGGATAAGCAGCATAAAGTCTGTTTTACTGTTTTGGGATCTTGCCAGATACTTGGGACCTGGATTGACCACTGTTGGAAATAGGATACTGGGCTTGATGGAGCTTCAGTCTGTCCCAGTATGGCAACGTTTATTTTCTTTTATTATGTCATCACTGCCAATGTAAATTTATTTGCTGATTGCATGTTTTCTAATAAATAATTTTCAATTTTCTTTTTAGCTTTGCATAGATGAGAAGACCACAAGGTATGTAGATGAAGTAGACTACTACTACAAACTACTACAAATCATTTCTATAGTGAAATTTAATAATGAAGATATTACTGTCCGTATTATTCAGTGAAATTTTGACAATTTACATTTTTTTGCAGCCAGGAATGTAGAAGGACAAAATTCCAGCTAAGAAATGCATTCCTGGAAATATGGTTTGTAAGTATTCTATATAGTACTGTTAGTATTGTCATTATCCCATGAATTCTATATATCGCGCTGGAATTTCCATACGGAAATTGAGGCATATATAATAAAATGCACCTCCAACATTCTGAAGCTGACTGCATGGCTGAGACATTCCTGCTCTCTGTATCCATCTCCTGAATTGACATCACGTACTTCCGGGTTTGTCAGAAGCAGAAGTGACCAACCACACTTCTCGGCTTCAGAATGTTGGAGGTGCATTCTATTAAATAGGATTGGTCAGTTCCTTGAAGCACAGACAGAGCTCAGCGTCCTACACAGTAACGCTCAGACACCAGAGAGAGGGAGGGAGGGAGGGAGGGGGGGGGGGAGGTATCTCTGTCACACACACACTCTCTCTCTCACACACTCTCTCTCACAGTCAATGTCTTTCTCTCTCTCACTCTCACACACACTCTCTCTCACACACTCTGTCTCACACTGTATCACATTCACTCTGTGTCACATAGTCACTCACACTATTGGTCTCACACACTCAGTCTCACAGGGAGTCTGTGTCTCACACACACTCTCTCTCTCGCACACACTGTATCTGTGTGAAACCCACACTCTCTCTCTCTCACACACTGTGTCTCTCATACACACTTGCACACACTATCATTCACACACACACACACACACACACACACACACACACTCTCTCTCTCTCACAGACACACTCGCACCCAGACTCACTCTCTCTCTCTTTCACACACACACACACCTCACACATTCACTCTCTCACACACACAGTCACTTACATACACACTCCAAGGAAAACCTTGCTAGTGCTCGTTTCATTTTTGTCAGAAATGGGCCTTTTTTACTAGTTCTGTAATAACGCATGTAACTTTATTGGTTAACTAGCTAATCAGCACTGATAATTGAATGCTATCAAGCAATTATCATCACTAATAGGCATTAATTTGAATTTACGCATACGACTTACTAAGCATATTCTGTAAAGTGGTCCGCATAAAAGGGGGTGTGACCATGGGCATGGAATGGGTTGGCCCTGGGTATTCCGAAAAATTACACGCATGGTTATAGAATACAGCTGCTCTGCGCATAACTTAGGCGCCAATATTTTGTTGGTGTAAATGGATTAATATCCTTAATACTGTAGCAAGTTTTAAATTATTGAAAAACTCAAAAACACTAAGATGGAGTCAGCAGTCCAGCAGCGAGAGGGGTGCTATCCAGTCTTTTGCATTGAGTGTCACATGTATGATTATCTCCCAGTTGGTGAGATGTCATATGTGTGTGCCCGATGCAAAGAGCTCCTAGCTCTCAGAGAACGTGTCCGTTCTCTTGAGGCTAGAGTAGCAGACTTGGTGGAGCTGAGGGAGACAGAGAGGTACATAGAGGAGACCTACAGGGATGTTGTAGAGAAGTCACACCTCCAGTCTGGTAGCCTTTGTGCTACCTTGGAGGAGGGAGGTCTCCTAGAAGGAGAGCATCACCCTGGTGAAGTAGGAAGTACTCCTATAGCCAGGACCTGCCCACCAGGGGATGTACTATCCTCTCGCAACGAGGATATGTCTCCAAGTGCTGCACGGGAGGGAAAGGTTAGGACAGCTGTTGTAGTTGGTGATTCGATCATTTGGCATATAGATAGCTGGGTGGCTGGTGGATGTGAGGATCGCCTGGTGACTTGCCTGCCTGGTGCGAAGGTAGCGGACCTCACGCGTCACCTAGATAGGATTTTAGATAGTGCTGGGGAGGAGTCAGCTGTCTTGGTACATGTGGGTACCAATGATATAGGAAAATGTGGGAGAGAGGTTCTGGAAGCCAAATTTAGGCTCTTAGGTAGAAAGCTCAAATCCAGATCCTCTAGGGTAGCATTTTCTGAAATGCTACCCATTCCTCGCGCAGGGCCCAAGAGACAGGCAGAGCTCCGGAGTCTCAGTGCGTGGATGAGACGATGGTGCAGGGAGGAGGGTTTTAGATTTGTTAGGAACTGGGCAACATTCTGGGGAAGGGTGGGACCAGGCTGCTGGCATCAGCATTTAAAAAGGAGATAGAGCAGCTTTTAAACTAGAAATGGGGGGGAAGGCCGACAGTCACTGAAAAGCGCATGGTTCGGGATAAGGTATCTTTCAAAGATATCACCATGTCTTGGAATCACTATGGATTGAAGTTCCATGTGTAAAGGGGAAAAGGAGAGTGATAGGAGTGTACTACTGTCCGCCTGGCCAGGATGAACAGATGGATGCAGAAATGTTAAAGGAAATTAGGAACGCAAACAAACTGGGCAACACAATAATAATGGGTGATTTCAATTACCGATTTATGTTAAAGGATAAGTAGAATATATATCAAAAATCTACAACAAATTCTACTATTTAAAACCCTATATTGCAGGTGTGAATTCACGTATATTTATGAAAATACGTGGAGAAAAAAAAGACTTCAGAAACCACGGGAAAATTCTCTATAAAGGAGCACCTTTCAAAGTTGAGAGAACTCCTCTCTTCAATCACTAGTCTTCACAAAAAAAACTCCACTCTTCTTATTCATAAAATACTTGTGCATACACCTTTGACAATACAAAAAGGTAGAGGCTGATTACTAAGCCACAAATGCGATGAGCTCATGATTATTGGACACTATGGAAGAGAATATGGAATGTCGATATCAAGATGATTCAAGCTAAGTTATAATTTAAAGTATATTTCACCACATTTGTGGCTTAGTAATCAGCTTCTACCTTTTTGTATTGTCAAAGGTGTATGCACAAGTATTTTATGAATAAGAAAAATGGAGTTTTTTTTGTGAAGACTAGTGATTGAAGAGAGGAGTTCTCTCAACTTTGAAAGGTGTTCCTTTATAGAGAATTTTCCTGTGGTTTCTGAAGTCTTTTTTTCTCCACATATTTTCATAAATATACGTGAATTCACACCTGCAATACAGGGTTTTAAATAGTAGAATTTGTTGTAGATTTTTGATTTCAGTTACCCCAATATTGACTGGGTAAATGTAACATCGGGACACGCTAGGGAGGTAAAATTCCTTGATGAAATCAAGGACAGCTTTATGGAGCAGCTGGTATAGGAGCCGACGAGAGAAGGAAAAATTGTAGACCTAGTTCTTAGTGGAGCACATGATCTGGTGCGGGAGGTAATGGTGCTGGGGCCGCTTGATAACAGTGATCATAATATGATCAGATTTGTTATTAGCTTTGAAGTAAGTATACATAGGAAATCAAATACGTTAGCGTTTAACTTTAAAAAAGGAGACTATGATAAAATGAGAACAACGGTGAAAAGAAAATTTAGAGGAGCGACTGCGAGGGTCAAATCTTTACATCAGGCATGGATACTGTTCAAAAACACCATCCTGGAAGCCCAGGCCAAATATATTCCGCGTATTAAAAAAGGAGGATGGAAGATCAAACGACAGCCAGCGTGGTTAAAAAGTGAGGTGAAGGAAGCTATTAGAGCTAAAAGAAAATCCTTCAGAAAATGGAAGAAGGAACTGACTGAAAATAATAAACGGCATAAGGAATGTCAAGTCAAATGCAAAGCGCTGATAAGGAAGGCTAAGAGGGACGTCGAAAAAAAGATTGCGTTGGAGGCAAAAACACGTGAAGGGGCATAATCGAACGGAAACGTCTATCTCCATAGGCGTTTATCTCCGAGAACGGGTCCTTGAAGGGGCGGACCAAACCGTATTTTCGAAAAACATGGACGTTTATCTTTTTTTGAGCTGGGCGTTTTTGTTTTTCAGCGATAATGGAAACCGAAAGCGCCCAGCTCAAAAACGAATAACTCCAAGACATTTATTCGTGGGAGGGGCCAGGATTCGTAGTGCACCGGTCCCCCTCACATGCCAGGACACCAACCGGGCACCCTAGGGGGCACTTTTACAAAAAAAAAAAAAAAAGGTAAAACAGCTCCCAGGTGCATAGCACCCTTCCCTTGGGTATTGAGCCCCCCAAATCCCCCTCAACACCCACTGCCCACAATTCTACACCATTACTATAGCCCTAAGGGGTGAAGGGGGGCACCTACATGTGGGTACAGTGGGTTTGGGGGGGCGGTTTGGAGGGCTCCCATTTACCAGCACAAGTGTAACAGGTGGGGGGGGGGATGGGCCTGGGTCCACCTGCCTGAAGTCCACTGCACCCCCTAATAACTGCTCCAGTGACCTGCATACTGCTGCCAGGGAGGTGGGTATGACATTTGAGAGTGAAAATAAAAAGTTGTGAAACGGCATATTTTGTGGTGGGAGGGGGTTTGTGACCACTGGGGGAGTCAGGGGAGGTCATCCCCGATTCCCTCCAGTGGTCATCTGGTCATTTAGGGCACTTTTTGGGGCCTTATTCGTGGAAAAACAGGGTCCAGGAAAAGTGCCTAAATTCTCGCTAAAAACGCATATTTGTTTTCCATTATCGGCGAAAGGCGCCCATTTCTGATCGGCCGATAACCACGCCCCAGTTCCGCCTTCACCACGCCTTCGACATGCCCCCATCAACTTTGTCCGCATCCGCGAAGGAGTGCAGTTGAAAACGTCCAAATTCGGCTTTCGATTATACCGCTTTATTCGTTTCTGTGAGATAAACGTGTATCTCCCGATTTGGGTCACAATATAGGCGTTTTTCTATTTTGATTATAAGCAGGATAGTAAATTTTTTTTTAGGTATATTAAAAGCAGGAAGCCGGCTAGATGACTGAGGAGTAAAAGGGGCGATCAGGGAAGACAAAGCCGTAGCGGAGAGATTAAATGAATTCTTTGTTTCGGTCTTCACCAAGGAAGATTTGGGAGTGATACCGGTGCCGGAAATGGTATTCGAAGCTGACGAGTCGGAGAAACTTAATGAATTCTCTGTAAACCTGGAGGATGTAATGGGGCAGTTCTACAAACTGAAGAGTAGCAAATCTCCTGGACCGGATAGTACTGATAGAACTGAAAAATGAGCTTCCGGAGCTATTGTTAGAAATATGTAATTTATCCTTAAAATCGAGTGTGGTACCAGAAGACTGGAGGGTGGCCAATGTAACGCTGATTTTTTAAAAAGGTTCCAGAGGAGATCCTGGAAATTATAGGCCGGTGAGTCTGATGTCGGTGCCGGGCAAAATGGTAGAGACGAGACTATTATTAAGAACAAAATTACAGAGCACATTCAAAAGCATGGAATAATGAGACGTGGAGGGCATAATCGAACGCAAACGCCCATCTCCATGGGCGTCAATGTCCGAAAACGGGTACATGAAGAGGAGGGACAGACCGTATTTTCGAAAAAAAATGGACGTCCATCTTTTTTTTTTGATAATACGGTTTGTGCCAGCCAAATGCATCGGATTTGTGCGGATTTGAGCTGGGCGGTATCGTTTTTCAACGATAATGGAAACCGAAGGCGCCCAGCTCAAAAACAACCAAATCCAAGGCATTGGGTCGTGGGAGGGGCCAGGATTCGTAGTGCCCTCATATGCCAGGACGGCAACCGGGCACCCTAGGGGGCACTTATAAAACGTAAAAAACAAAAGTAAAATACCTCCCAAGTCCATAGCTCTCTTCCTTTGGGTGCTAAGCCCCTCAAATTCCCCCCCCAAAACCCACTGCCCACAACTCTACACCATTACCATAACCCTAAGCGGTGAAGGGGGGCACCTACATGTGGGTACAGTGGGTTTTGGGGGCGATTTGGAGGGCTCCCATTTACCAGCACAAGTGTAACAGGTAGGGGGGGGATGGGCCTGGGCCCACCTGGGTGAAGTCCACTGCACCCACTAACAACTGCTCCAGGGACCTGCATACTGCTGTGATGGAGCTGGGTATGACATTTGAGGCTGGCATACAGGCTGGAACAAAAGGTTTTTAAAGTTCTTTTTTTTTTAGTGGGAGGGGGGTTAGTGACCACTGGGGGAGTCCGGGGAGGTCATCCCCGATTCCCTTCGGTGGTCATCTGGGCAGTTGGGGCACTTTTTTGGAACTTGTTCGTGAAAAAAAAAGGGTCCAAAAAAAGTGACCCAAAATCGCGGTAAAACGGCCTGGTTTTTTTTTCAATTATCGGCCGAAGGCAGCCATCTCTCCTCGGCCGATAACCACGTCCCAGTCCCGTCTTCACCACACCCCTGTTCCTGCGATGGAGTGTAGTTGAAGACGACCAAAATCGGCTTTCGATTATACCGATTTGGACGCCCACGGGAGAAAGGCGACCATCTCCCGATTTGGGTCGAAATATGGGTGTCTTTCTCTTTCGAAAATAAGGCTGAAAGTCAACATGGATTTAGTGACTTGCCTCACCAATCTACTACATTTCTTTGAAGGGGTGAACAAACATGTGGATAAAGGTGACCAGGTTGATATTGTGTATCTGGATTTTCAGAAGGCATTTGACAAAGTACCTCATGAAAGACTCCAGAGGAAATTGGAGAGTCATGGGATAGGAGGTAGTGTTCTATTGTGGATTAAAAACTGGTTAAAAGATAGAAAACAGAGAGTAGGGTTAAATAGTATTCTCAATGGAGAAGGGTAGTTAGTGGGGTTCCCCAGGGTCTGTGCTGGGACCGCTGCTTTTTAACATATTTATAAATGACCTAGAGATGGGAGTAACTGGTGAGGTAATTAAATTTGCTGATGTCACAAAGTTATTCAAAGTCTTTAAATCACGGGAGGATTGTGAAAAATTACAAGAGGACCTTACAAGACTGGGAGACTGGGCGTCTAAATGGCAGATGACGTTTAATGTGAACAAGTGCAAAGTGATGCATGTGGGAAAGAGGAACCCGAATTATAGCTATGTCATGCAAGGTTCCACATTAGGAGTCACGGACCAAGAAAGGGATCTAGGTGTCGTCGTTGATGATACGTTGAAACCTTCTGCTCGGTGTGCTGCTGTGGCTAAGAAAGCAAATAGAATGTTAGGTATTATTAGGAAAGGAATGGAAAACAAAAATGAGGATTTTATAATGCCTTTGTATTGCTCCATGGTGCGACCGCACCTCGAATATTGTAATTCTGGTCGCCGTATCTCAAAAAAGATATAGTGGAATTAGAAAAGGTACAGAGAAGGGCAACGAAAATGATAAAGGGGATGGGACGACTTCCCTATGAGGAAAGGCTAAAGCGGCTAGGGCTCTTCAGCTTGGAGAAAAGACGGCTGAGGGGAGATATGGTAGAGGTCTATAAAATAATGAGTGGAGTTGAACGGTTAGATGTGAAGCATCTGTTCATGCTTTCAAAAAATACTAGGACTAGGGGGCATGCGATGAAGCTACAATGTAGTAAATTTAAAACGAATCTGAGAAAATGTTTCTTCACTCAACGTGTAATTAAACTCTGGAATTCGTTGCCGGAGAATGTGGTAAAAGCGGTTAGCTTAGCGGAGTTTAAAAAAGGTTTGGACGGCTTCCTAAAGGAAAAGTCCATAGACCGTTATTAAATGGACTTGGGGAAAAACCACTATTTACATAGTAACATAGTAGATGACGGCAGAAAAAGACATGCACGGTCCATCCAGTCTGCCCAACAAGATAAACTCATATGTGCTACTTCTTGTGTATACCTTACCTTGATTTGTATCTGTCTTTTTCAGGGCACAGACCGTAGAAGTCTTGCCCAGCACTAGCCCCACCTCCCAAACACCAGCCCCGCCTCCCAATCTGTTGTCCGACCAAAATACTACTCTCCTGTTACTGAGCTTCCACCTCCATATGGCGACTGCCACTATAATTGGAATTTCTGGGATAAGCAGTATAAAATGTTTTGTACTTTTTGGGATCTTGCCAGGTATTTGTGATCTGGATTGGCCACTGTTGGAAACAGGATGCTGGGCTTGATGGACCTTTGGTCTTTCCCAGTATGGCAATACTTATGTACTTATGCTGTGGCGAAACAGGGGACTTATGTCTGTGACTTCTTATGTGAATGTATGACATACTTGTTTCCCAGTGCATTTTCCTTGTTTGGCCAGCAGAAAGTGACTGTCCTCTTTTTGTAAAGCTGTTACAGAAGTGACTGTTTATTCCCACCTAACCACTGTAGAAATCTTTATTCTCAGCTAGGGAGAGCAGAAGGTGAACATCTCTGCCCCGAGATCTTGTTCAGACTTGTGTGCAGTTATTTTCCTGAAACTCCCTAGGTGCTACCCAGGTAGTGACAAAGTGTTTAGACAGTTTTAATATTGATCCTTATTCAGTTACCTGTTATTGCCTGTTATTTTTCCATCTGTTTTATATGGTTTACTGTTCTAATTTTGTAACAATAAACCTGTTAGTTCATTGGCTTTGTTGTCCTGGACTGACTAACAATCCTGGTGGTTTGTGTGTAAGGTCTGTGAGTACTTTCTAGGAACTGTGAGACCCCTGAAAGTGTGACCCCAGTAACTTAGAAATCACCGGGGAATAACTTGAGAGTAGGAGACTCGCCCAGAGGCAAGTGGGACCCAGTCGGTGAGGTGTAAGCCGCACTGGACCTGCTGTATGTGAGAAAGAGCGGGGTACAAATGTAATAAATAAAATAAAATAGTATAGAGCACGTGTCCAGATGCAGGCAGGCCTGAGCAGTGCTGGTGACAAACTCTCTAGGTGGCTGCAAGATTAACCCCAGGTGGGTGCTAGGTGTTTCTTGACAGACCTTTGGTCCTTTCTTTTTTGGTGGCAATGTGGTAGCAGGAAAATACCCCTACACCACCCAGGAAAAGGATCTAGGTGTCATCGTTGATGATATAATGAAACCCTCTTCTCAGTGTGTAGCACCAGTTAAATAAGCACAGAGAATCCTAGGAATTATAGGATAGGGAAAAAAAACAACCCAAAAATGGGGTTAGGTTCACCATGCACTGGGTGGTTCAACGAGCACAGTGAACGGGTGCATTAGTAATAGGGTCCCTTCCCTGTTCAGTTTTTTTTGCTAATGTTAGGAGATTAGCAGTGTGCTGATGGCAATTGACAGTCAGACACCAGATATGCCTGTCCTAACACAAGAATGACCAGATGACCTTAGCAAGGAGGAGCTGCAGGACCTGCCTGCGCAGAGTTCTCCTGGGGGGGGGGGGGGGGCAGAGCAGACCCATTGTGGGCAGAGGCCCTTGAGTTGGTGGAGCCAGATGCCACACTAACTGAGATCCAGCAGATCTACAAGCTAGAGCGACAGCGGTTAGACCAGCTGCAGCGTGAAGACAGTGAATTCCAGTTGTGGCTTGAAGAGCGGGAATTCTAGCTGAAAATGACTCATTTCCAAAGCTCCTGCCCAACCCCTCTGACAAAAGCCAGAAGTTGGATCTATAACCTAGATCAGGCTGAACCTGTTTATGCAGTTTGATGATACCAGAGGTGACACTGATGGATATCTGCCTTTGAAAAAATTTGCCACCTCAGTGAGATTCCTCAGAAAGACTGGCTGCGCTATCTGGGAGATCATTTGAGTCAATTCAATGACTGTATATGGAGGCATGCGCCCAGTTTGAGGAGGTGCACAAAGCTTTGTGTTGAACCATTATGTTATTACTAATCATTTTTTTTTTAGAGCACACGGTTTTCACAGGAGTTTATCTTCTACATCACGGCTGTCTATCTAGACAGAATCGTTCAGATGTAAGGATTTTCTTCACTATTTGAGGCATTGGACCCACATATTTTGCACATTTCACAATCAAACCCTGACCCCTGAGGCAGGCGTTGTTTAATGCCGAAACACGGCCCATGTCAGGTCATTTGTGAAATAAAGACTCCAGTTGTCTCAGTACATAAGTACATAAGTATTGCCATACTGGGGAAGACCAAAGGTCCATCGAGCCCAGCATTCTGTTTCCAACAGTGGCCAAACCAGATCACAAATACATGGCAAGATCCCAAAAAGTACAAGGCATTTTATACTGCTTATCCCAGAAATAGTGGATTTTCCCCAAGTTCATTTAATAACGGTCTATGGACTTTTCCTTTAGGAAGCTGTCCAAACCTTTTTTAAACTCCGCTAAGCTAACCGCCTTTACCACATTCTCTGGCAACGAATTCCAGAGTTTAATTACACGTTGAGTGAAGAAAAATTTTCTCCGATTCGATTTAAATGTACTACATTGTAGCTTCATCGCATGCCCCCTAGTCCTAGTATTTTTGGAAAAGTGTGAATAGACTCTTCACATCTACCTGTTCAACTCCACTCATTATTTTATAGACCTCTATCATATCTCCCCTCAGCCGCCTTTTCTCCAAGCTGAAGAGCCCTAGCCGCTTTAGCCTTTCCTCATAGGGAAGTCGTCCCATCCCCTTTATCATTTTCGTCGCCCTTCTCTGTACCTTTTCTAATTCCACTATATCTTTTTTGAGATACGGCAACCAGAATTGAACACAATATTCGAGGTGCAGTCGCACCATGGAGCGATACAAAGGCATTATAACATCCTCATTTTTGTTTTCCATTCCTTTCCTAATAATACCAAACATTCTATTTGCTTTCTTAGCCACAGCAGCACACTGAGCAGAAGGTTTCAACGTATCATCAATGACGACACCTAGATCCCTTTCTTGGTCCATGACTCCTAACGTGGAACCTTATTTTATTTTTGTTACATTTGTACCCCGTGCTTTCCTACTCATGGCAGGCTCAATGCGGCAGGCAATGGAGGGTTAAGTGACTTGCCCAGAGTCACAAGGAGCTGCCTGTGCCTGAAGTGGGAATCGAACTCAGTTCCTCAGTTCCCCAGGACCAAAGTCCACCACCCTAACCACTAGGCCACTCCTCCACTGCATGACCTTGCATGACGTAGCTATAATTCGGGTTCCTCTTTCCCACATGCATCACTTTGCACTTGCTCACATTAAACATCATCTGCCATTTAGACGCCCAGTCTCCCAGTTTCGTAAGGTCCTCTTGTAATTTTTCACAATCCTCCCGTGATTTAACAACTTTGAATAAGTTTGTGTCATCAGCAAATTTAATTGCCTCACTAGTTACTCCCATCTCTAGGTCACTCGACAGAAACAGCACTTTCTAAAGTCTGTAATGACCTGTTCCTTGCCAAATCCAGAGGCCACTACTCCATCCTCATCCTCCTGGATCTATCCGCCGCTTTTGACACTGTCAATCATGACTTACTTCTTGCCACACTGTCCTCATTTGGGTTCCAGGGCTCTGTCCTCTCCTGGTTCTCCTCCTATCTCTCCCACCGCACCTTCAAAGTTCACTCTCATGGATCTTCCTCCACCCCCATCCCCTTATCTGTTGGTGTTCCCCAGGGATCGGTCCTTGGACCCCTTCTCTTCTCAATCTACACCTCTTCCCTGGGCTCCCTGATCTCATCTCATGGTTTCCAGTATCATCTCTATGCTGATGACACCCAACTGTATCTCTCCACACCAGACATCACCGCGGAGACCCAGGCAAAGGTATCGGCCTGCTTATCCGACATTGCTGCCTGGATGTCCAACCGCCACCTGAAACTGAACATGTCCAAGACCGAGCTTATCGTCTTTCCACCAAAACCCACTTCTCCTCTTCCTCCACTTTCTATCTCAGTTGATAACACCCTCATCCTCCCCGTCTCATCTGCCCGCAACCTCGGAGTCATCTTTGACTCCTCTCTTTCCTTCTCTGCGCATATCCAGCAGATAGCCAAGACCTGTCGCTTCTTCCTCTTTAACATCAGCAAAATTCGCCCTTTCCTCTCTGAACACACCACCCGAACTCTCGTCCACGCTCTCATTACCTCTCGCCTGGACTACTGCAACTTACTCCTCACCGGCCTCCCACTTAGCCATCTATCCCCCCTTCAGTCTGTTCAGAACTCTGCTGCACGTCTCATATTCCGCCAGAACCGATATACTCATATCACCCCTCTCCTCAGGTCACTTCACTGGCTTCCGATCAGATACCGCATTCAATTCAAGCTTCTCCTTCTTACCTACAAATGCACTCAGTCTGCTGCCCCTCACTACCTCTCTACCCTCATCTCCCCTTACGTTCCCGCCCGTAACCTCCGTTCACAGGATAAATCCCTCCTCTCAGTACCCTTCTCCACCACCGCCAACTCCAGGCTCCGCTCATTCTGCCTCGCCTCACCCTATGCTTGGAACAACCTTCCTGAACCCTTACGCCAAGCCCCCTCCCTGCCCATCTTCAAGTCTTTGCTTAAAGCCCACCTCTTCAATGCTGCATTCGGCACCTAACCCTTACCGTTCAGTGAATCCAGACTGCCCCAATTTGACTGCCCCTATCGGACCGACCGTTCACTTGTCTATTAGATTGTAAGCTCTTTGAGCAGGGACTGTCTCTCTTTGTTAAATTGTACAGCGCTGCGTAACCCTAGTAGCGCTCTAGAAATGTTAAGTAGTAGTAGTAGTAGTAGGTCATTTATAAATACGTTAAAAAGCAGCGGTACCAGCACAGACCCTGGGGAATCCCACTAACTATCCTTCTCCATTGAGAATACTAGCCATATAACCCTTCTCTCTGTTTTCTTTTAACCAGTTTTTAATCCACAATAGAACACTACCTCCTATCCCATGACTCTCCAATTTCCTCTGGAGTCTTTCATGAGGTACTTTGTCAAATGCCTTCTGAAAATCCAGATACACAATATCAACCTGCTCGCCTTTATCCACATGTTTGTTCACCCCTTAAAGAAATGTAGTAGATTGGTGAGACAAGATTTCCCTTCACTAAATCCATGTTGACTTTGTCTCATTAATCCATGCTTTTGAATATGCTCTGTAATTTTGTTCTTAATAATAGTCTCTAACATTTTGCCCGGCACCGACGTCAGACTCACCGGTCTATAATTTCCCAGATCTCCTCTGGAACCTTTTTTAAAAATCGGCGTTACATTGCCCACCCTCCAGTCTTCTGGTACCACACTCAATTTTAAGGATAAATTACATATTTCTAAGAATAGCTCCGCAAGCTCATTTTTCAGTTCTATCAGTACCATCCGGTCCAGGAGATTTGCTACTCTTCAGTTTGTAGAACTGCTCCATTACATCCTCCAGGTTTACAGAAGGCTTACAGTCTTGAAGGCCCAGTGTTGCTTTTTTGTTTGATTACTCCCGAGACCTACAAACTAAAGTTCCGGACTTTGCAAAAGAGGGCAGATGATACAGTGATTTTGTGATCCAGCTAAGAAAACAGCACCAGCGGTGGCTCAGTGGAGCTGAGGTTAAAACCCCGGAGGACTGCAAAAATCTAATGGTCCTGAAACAGTTTCTTCAGCGTTGTCGTCCAGAGATGAAGGAACATGTTCATGATCACCAGCCCTGTACTCCAGAGAAGGCGACAGAGTTGGCTGACATCTTTGTGGCTAACCGTCCCTAGTTAGCAAAGAGAAGCCATCCATATTCACAGCTTCTGGGATCTCAGAGCAGCCAGGGCCCCCAAATCAAATATTTCTGCCTCAGAGACAGTCAGCAAACCCGCCAGTGTTTCCCAAAAACCTAAAGACTTTAGGTATGAATGCCCTTGTTACCAGTGTGGGTGCACAGGACATTTCAAAGTGGATTGCACAGATAATCCCAAGCCTGCACTGAAGAGCATTTCAGTTCCTGCAACAAAGCTGGCAGCTTTCATAGGTGGCTCCAGTCTCATAAAGGAAACCCACACAGTTTCCACAGCACAGAAAGTTACTGGTCATTCATCAACCAAGGAAGTAGATGGGTTTCCACAACAGTATAACACCCCAGTAACTGTGAATCAGACCAGGTGGCTAGGCTTTGTGGAAATTGACTCTAGTATAACTTTATTATAACCAGATCTAGTGCTGGAAGATGCTATTATTCCAGGGCGCACTGCAGAGGTAGTGTTAGCCAATGGATCCAGAGAGACTGATTCCATTGCTTGAGTATTCCTGGATTGGGATATCAAGCCTGGATACAGAGAAGTAGGAATAATGAAAAACATGCTGGTACTGATGCTGTGTGGAACTGACATGGGTCCAATGAACATTATCTTTGATAGCGGAATCAGCATTTCCGCTGTGGTGACCCGTAGTCAGGCCCGGGTGGTGAAACAACCAAAAGCAGCAGAAATCACCTCTCCAGTTCCAGATTCTAAGCTTGTCTAGGTGGGACCAGCTGACCAAGTGACAGGAAGAGGCACCGCAGTTCTTCCAGAAGAACCATCTGACACTGACCTGGAAGCTCTGAGGCAGAGGGCTGGTCAGCCAACTGATGAGATTCGTAAAGACCATATCCAATGGAAAGAATGATCCCATTGATTCTAACAGGCCCTGACCAGCAGACAAACAGCTTACAGTGCCCAAAGTATACCGAGAACAGCTCCTACAAATTGTACATGACATTCCATTAGAAGGACATCAGGGGGTGACATGCACACACACTAGATTCACCCAGAAATTCTATTGGCCAGGAATAGAATTTGAGCTGTAGCTGATTATTGTCAAACCTGTGATGTGTGCCAGAGTGGGTAAGACCCAAGATCACCCTCGAGCTCACTCCCATTATCAGTGAGCCATTTGGGAGGATAGCTGTGGATATAGTGGGGCCTCTAGCTGTCCCTAGACGGACTGGGAAAAATATATATTGATAGTGGTGGACTTTGCTACCAGATATCCTTAAGCAGTAGCCTTATCTTCCATAGAATTAGAGAAAATTGCCACTGCCCTGCTAGAAATATTTTCCTGAGTATGATATCCAAGGGACACAATTTATATCTGAGCTGATCCAGAATCTGTTGACACACTGTGGAGTGAACTCTGTCTGTACCACGCCATATCACTCTGAAATAATGGGCTGGTGGAGAGATTTAATGGGACATTAAAGCAAATGCTGAAGACTATTATGGAATCAGTAGACCAGGACTGGGAAAAGTACTTGCCATATCTACTGTCTGCATACAGAGAAGTACCCCAGGAGCTGCTTTATGGCCGGAGGGTGAGAGGGCCCCTTGACCTAATAAGAGAACATTGGGAGGGGAAAGTTGACACCTCTGACACCCCTGAATATGTAGTTAATATGCGGCAGAGATTAGAAGACCTTGTGGGCTTTGTCAGAGATAACTTGCAGGCAGCCCAAACTAAGCAAAGGACCTGGTATGATTGTAAAGTCCGAAATAGAGAGTTTCATGAGGGTCAGCAGCAGGGGCGTAGCCAGACTTCGGCATGAGGGGGGTCCAGAGCCCGAGGTGAGGGGGCACATGTTAGCCTCCCCCCACCCAGTGCCACTGACCCCCCCCAGTCATTATCAACCCCCCCCAGCCATTGCCGCCAACTACGACCCCTGCTGATGACCCTCTCGATCCCTCCTCCCGCCAATGACCCTCCCCCGCCGCCATCGTCGCCTACCTTTGCTGGCAAGGGACACCAATACCCGCCAGCCGAGGTCCTCTTGCTTCCCGCACAGGGCTTCTTTGTTCTGTTTCTGATGTCCTGCACGTTGTACGTGCAGGACGTCAGACTCACAGAATGAAGCCTTCAGATCAGCAAGATCAGCTGATCTGCAAGGCTTTGTTCTGTGAGTCTGACGTGCAGGACGTCAGAAACAGAATGAAGAAGCCCTGCGTGGGAAGCAAGAAGACCTCGGCTGGCAGGGATTGAGGTCCCTCGTCAGCAAAGGTAGGCGGCGACGACGGCGGGGGAGGGTCGGCGGGAGGGGGGGGGTTGAGAGGGTCTTCGGCAGGGGAGTCCAGGGCTAAATCTACGGTGGCCCAGGCCCCACGTAGCTACGCCACTGGTCAGCAGGTATTTGTTTTAATCACAGTAGATTAGAATAAGCTTCAGGCTAATTGGGCGGGACCTTACAAGGTCATATGGTGCCTAAATGGTACAAACTATGAATCTCCTCATAGAGGCAGTTAATAAATACCAATAAATAAATAAAATATCTATGGACTCTCAAGACAGAAAGCAGCATACCTTTCATGTATGTTAAAGGCCTATGCAGATCACACAGCCATGGTGCTAGCTGTATGTAGCTCACCTGAAGAGTGTCAGGATAGCGAGCCCATATCTGACCTCTTAGCAGAGACATTACCAAAGGGATATGCACAGCAAGTTGTAGTGGGAGAGCAATTAACCCCCCACCCAGAAACAGCAGCTAGAAGTAGTATTGCAAAAGTATGCTGATGTGTTTTCTACTAAAACAGGGATTACTTATTTGGCTAATCATAATGTAGACACTGGGGCCCAAAAACCACTAAAGCAGGGTGCCAATTGAATATCTGCTGAGGTGGAGAAGCAAATGAAATAGGAGATTGATGAGATGCTAGCCCTAGGTGTTAAAAAGAAGTCTTATAGTCCATCGGGTTCTCTTGTAGGTCTTATCCCTAAGAAGGTTGGCATAACTCACTTCTGTGTGGATTACAGGAGGCTTAATGAATGTACTGTATCTGGTGCCTATCCGATGCCCAAGTTGTTAATTCATTTAGCTGGGGCCCAGTACCTGACCACAATGGACATTAGCCAAGGGTACTGGCAGATCCATTTGGCCTTTTTGAATTTACTGTGATGCCTTTTGGAATGAAAAATGCTTCTGTTACGTTTCAGTGCTTGATTAATCTTTTATTAGACAGACTCCAGGAGCATGCTAGGGTTTATCTTGATGATATTGCTGTGTACAGTTAGACTTGGGATGACTACCTGATCCATTTGAGGGGGGTGTTAGACCAAATCAGGGAGGCCCGCCTAACTATAAAGCCCAGCAAATGTCAGATGGGGATGGCAGAAGTCCAATATTTAGGGCACAGAGTAAGGGGGTGGACAGCTAAAGCCTGAGCCAGCTACGGTGGAAGCTATAGAAAATTGGCCCACTCCCCAAACCAAAAGCAAGTATTGGCCTTCCTTGGGACAGCAGGGTATTACAGGAAGTTTGTGTCTCATTATAGCACCATAGCCAAGCTCCTGACTGGACAAAAAAGAGACTGCCCTGCACCATTGCCTGGTCACTAGAGTGTGAAGCGGCTTTCTAAAAATTAAAGACTACATTGGCTTCTGCTCTGGTACTAGTTGCACTTGATTATACATGTTATTAATATCTGACTAGTACCTGAGGAGTTCAGGAAAATTAATGGCTCACAGGTTTTGAACAGGGTTTCAGTGTAGACATTTTACCCTCTACAGCCTGACTCTGAGACTAAATATTTCCAGCATATTCTGAATGGAGTTTGAACCAATCTGAGCCCAGAGCATTAACACTGAGGGGTTTCTGGCCAATAGCAGTGTGGGTTACTTTCCCTCAGGGCTTCCTCTCCTCCTCAGCAGTGTTGCCAGGTGGGCGGTTTTACCGCCCAATTGGGCGGTTTTCCGCGACCCGCCGCGGGAAATTTTTGCCCGCGGCGGGTTGCGGTTTTTTGGGCTGTTTTTGGCCTTCAGTGCGGTTTTTTCGGCCGCGGGGGGGCGGGGTTAGTGACGTTTTTGGGTGGGGTTAATGACGTTTTGGGCGGGGTTAGTGACGTGGGAGGCGGGGCCGATGACGTAGGAGGCGGGGCCGATGACGGGGAGGCGGGGCCGATGACGTGGGAGGCGGGGCCGATGACGGGGAGGCGGGGCCGATGACGTGGGAGGCGGGGCCGATGACGGGGAGGCGGGGCCGGTGACGTGGAAGGCGGGGCCAGTGACGGCGGGGACGGGGTTGATGACGGCGGGGGCGGGCGTGATGACGCGGGGGTGGGGGTGTCAGGGGCGGGGTTTGTGTTTGGGCGGGTTTTGGGCTGTTTTTTTGGGCTCGATCGGGCTGGAAAAAAATTTTCCACCTGGCAACCCTGCTCCTCAGGGAAGGCAAGCTAAGAAATAAACACTCTGCTACTGCTAAAGTTCAGAGGTCAGACACCAACTGCTGGCCAAACAAGAAGTTTATTCTGATATACTGGGACTAAAACAAGTACCTGCTGACCTTCATGAAACTCTCTATTTTGGGCTTTATGATCATATCAGGACTTTTGCTTAGTCTGAGCTGCCTGCAAATTATCTCTGACAAAGCCCACAAGGTCTTCTAATCAGGGCCGTGCCTAGGGTCTCTGGTGCCCCCCTGCAGACTATCAGTTGGCGCCCCCCCCCCCCCCCCGTGTGGCACAAGATGGCAAGGCTTACAAGCCTTTCTTGCGAAATACTTGATCGCAAATAATTTTTTATGATTTTTAACCGAGAAAATGATCGCTCACCACTTGCCACACTGACAGGAATTGTCAGCAATATTCTTAGAAAACAAATTGCTATACATTGCAAAATAAGATAGCAGATGTAAATTCTCAAAGTGGACATATTGCAAACACTAAAATGAAAATAAAATGATTTTTTTCTACCTTTGTATTCTGGTGACTTTGTTTTTCTATCCATATTGGTCCGAGTCTCTGATTCTGCTGCTCTCTATCTGTTCTCTTAACTCAAGTTTCCAGGGCTTCTTTTCCATTTATTTCTTTACTTTCCTCCTTTCTTCTTCATTTCTTGCCCTACATCCATAAGTAAAAGCTGTGTCCTCCTCTGTGGAACTGACTGGAGGAGGTATAACGTGGATCCAGCTTTTGCCTATTTTCTCCATCCATGTGCAGTTTTTCTCCTCTCTTCCCTTTCCCTCATCTCCATCCATGTGCATGTTCTTCTTTTTTCTTTCCTCACTTCCATCCATGTCCAGCACTTCTCCTCTCTCATCCCCTCCATCCATGTTCAGCATTTCTTCTCTCTCGTCCCTCCCCTGTATCCTTATAAAGCAATAATTCTCTCTCCCCTCTCCTCCATCCAAGACCAGCATTTCTCCTCTCTCCCCGCCAACTCCTCCATCCATCCATGTCCAGAGAATCTCTCTTCCCTGCCCTCCCCTCTCATCCATGTCCAGCGATTCTCCTCTCCCCCCTCCCCTCTCATCCATGTCCAGCGATTCTCCTCTCTCCCCTGCCCTCCCCTCTCATCCATGTCCAGCGATTCTCCTCTCTCCCCTGCCCTCACCTCCCATCCATGTCCAACGATTCTCCTCTCTCCCCTGCCCTTCATGTCCAGCGAATCTCTCTTCGCTGACCTCCCCTCCCCTCCATGTCCAGTATGTCTCCTCTGCCCCCTGCCCTCCCCTCTCATCCATGTCCAGCAATTCTCTCTTCCCTCCTCTCCCCTCCCCTCCATGTCCAGCATGGAGAGGAGAGGGGAGGACAGGGGAGGGAGGCGACATGCTGGACATGGAGGGGAGGACAGGGGAGGGGAGAGAGAATTGCTGGACATGGAGGGGAGGGCAGGGGAGACAGGAGAATCGCGACTTCGGGTAAAAGATTTTGGAGCACGAGAGCAAGAACAGAAGGGAGCGGGCAAGTGAGCCGGACCTCAGGAAAAAGGTGCCGGCACAAAAAAAGCACTGTATGTATCCCTCATTGATAAGTCTCTGACTCTAAAGTTTAGCAATTTCATTAAAGCAAAATGTATTTTCACATATCACAAACTCTTCCTATCCAAGCAGAATGTTTATATTTATTTATTTATTGCATTTGTATCCCACATTTTCCCACCTCTTTGCAGGCTCAATGTGGCTTACAATACATCATGAATGGTGGAGATATATAAGAAAAAAACATTTAGTAATTACACACAAAACATTTAGTAATTACACACGAAAAAGCAATCAGATTTTCACTTACCAGCTCTTCAACACAGCTAAACTTCCTCTTTGAACCTACTGTTTGAACCATCAGCCAATGAAATGGCTTTTAGCTGTAGATATCCCAGGTTACCTGATAATTATGCACACATCATTGCAGTCATGCCCTCCTCTCAGTGTACATGCTCAGAAAAAAAAAACTTTGAACCACTTACAGATTTTAACAAACAATTACACTATTTATTTTTTATTTCTCCCCAGTCTCACTTGCACACCTCCCTCCAAACCTGTTCTCTTTAATTTGAATGTTGTTCAAGCTCACCCTGAATGAGGAGTTCTTCCCACACCAAAGACATATATAGCACTGGTTGTACTCTTTGAAGCAACTTTAGCAGAGCGTGTCTGCCTCAGTTAGTACTGCTGGGCTGCCTTCACTTCCTGGCATGGAGAGGGAAGGGCAGGGGAGAAAGGAAAATCATGACTTCAGGTAAAAGATTTTGCAAGTGAGCGGACCTGGGCGGTGCCCTCCAGAGGTCGGCGCCCCCCTGCGGTGCTTACCCCGCTTACCGTGTTGGCACGGCCCTGCTTCTAATCTCTGCCACATATTAATTTCATATTCAATTACATGGGTGTGAAGGTGTCAGCTTTCTCTTCCCAATGCTCTCTTTTTAGATCAAGGGGCCCTATCATGCTTTGGCCATAATTCAGCTCGAATGGTATGAACCCAGTAGACTTGAGGTACTTCTCTGTATGCAAACAGTAGGTAGGGCAAGTACTTTTCCCAGTCCCGGTCTCTTGACTCTACAAAAGCTTTTAACATATGCTTTAATATCCCATTAAATCTCTGCACAAACCCATTAGTTTCAGAGTGATATGGGGTGGTACGGACAGATTTCACTCTGCAGTGTGTCCACAAGTTTTGGATCAGCTCAGACATAAACTGTCTGCCCAGTGTATGTTTCTTATGGATATCCTACCTGGGAAAATATTAACAGGGCAATGGCAACTTTCTCTGCTTCTATTGAGGATAAGGCTACCGCTTAAGGATATCTGGTAGCAAAGTCCACCACTGTTAGTATATATCTTTTCCCATTCTGGCTAGGGATTGTAGCGGCCCCACTATATCCACATCTATCCTTTCAAATGGCTCACTGATAATGGGTAAAGGTTTCAGGGGTGCTCGGGGGTGATCTTGGGGCTTCCCCACTCTCATCTTAGGTTCGACAATAGTCAATTATGGCTCGAGATACTCCCGACAATACAATTTCTGGGTGAATCTAGTGCATGTGCATGTCACCCCCTGATGTCCTGCTAGAGGAATGTCATGTGCAATCTGCAGGAGTTGTTTTCTGTATGCTTTGGGCACTATGAGCTGTTTGCCTGCTGTCCAGTGTCTGTTAGGATCAACAGAATCAGTCTCTCTATACTGCAAGCCCCCTTTCCATAGCATACAGTCTTTATGATTCTCATGGTTGGCTGACCAGCCCTCTGCCTCAGGGCTTCCAGGCCAGCGTCAGTGTGTTGTGCTTCCTGAAAAGTAAGTCTGTACTAAATCATTATGCATAGCTGGAAGGGTCTCTGCTGGTGACTCTGTCACATTAGGGTCAACAGTCTGATCAATAAGTGTGTCAGATAAGTCAGGCTGTTCCATACTCACGGTCCCAGTCACCTCATGAACTAGTTCTGCTGGAAGCACTGGAGTGCCTCCTCCTGACGCTTGGTCAGCTGGTTCCACCTGGACTGGCTCAGGATCTGGAACCAGAGAGGTGTCTCTGCTGTTTCCATTTGTTGGGCTGCCCGTGCCTGACTACAGGTCACCATAGCGGAAATGCTGACTCCGCTATGTCAGCTCTACACAGCATTGGTACCGGCATGTTCTTCATTATTCCTACTTCTCTTCATCCATGCTTGGTACCCTAAACCAGGTATACTCGAGCAATGGATACAGTGTCATTAGATCCATTGGCTAACATCTGCAGTGTGCCCATGTAGAATAGCATCTCTTGGCACCAGCTCTGGTCATAATAAAGTCATGCTAGAGCCAGTGTCCACAAGCCCAGCCACCTGGGTCTGATTCACAGTTACTGGGGTGCTATAGTGTTGTGGAAACTCATCTGCTTCCCTGCTTGATGAATGACCAGTAACTTTCTGTGCTGCGGCTGCTGCGTATGCCTCCTCCATGGGACTGGAGCTACCCACAAAAGCTGCCAGCTTCATTGCAAGAACTGGAATGCTCTTTTGTTCAGGCTTGGGATTATCTGGGCATTCTGCTTTGAAATGTCCTGTACACCCACACTGGTAGCAAAGACGTTCATGCCTAAAGTCTTTAGGTTTTTGGGAAACACTGGAGGGTTTGCTGACTGTCTTTGAGTTTGCAGGACTATTTGGCTTTGTGCCTTGGCTGCCCTTAGATCCCGGATGTTGCGAATATGGACATGTTCCCTCAACTCTAGATGACAACGCTGAAGAAACTGCTCCAGGACCATTAGGTTTTTGCAGTCCACCAGGTTTTTAACCTCGGCTCCATTGAGCTACTGCTGGTGCTGGTATCTTAACTGGATCACAAAATCGCTGTATCATCAGTCCCCTTTTGTAAAGTTTGAAACTTTAGTCTATAGGTTTCAGGGGGTAATGGCATAATAGTTAACAAACCTTTGCGCACTTCCTCAAACTGGGAGCATGTCTCCATGGACAGTCCTTGGAATGCGTTCTACTAGTGAGCTTTCCTCCCAAATTGCACACTCAGTCTCTTAGGAATCTCATTGAGGCATCAAATTTTCTCAAAGGCACTTAGATATCTTCAATGTCACCTTGTGTATCATCAAACTGTGCAAACGAGTTGGGCCCGATCTGTTTTATGTATCCTGCTTCGGGCCTCGGCACAGAAGATAGGCTGGAGCTTTGGATACAGGCCATTTCCAGTTGTAATTCTTGCTCTTCATGCTGCAACTGGAATTCACGATCTTCACACCACAGCCGGTCTTCCTGTTCCTCTCGCTGCTGTCGCTCTACCATGTAAGTCTGCCAGATTTCAGCTGGTGTAGCATCCAGCTCTGCCAACTCGCGGGCTGCCCACAAAGAGGAAAAAGGTTTGTCACAAAATGCCTAGCACCCACCTGGGGTTAACAATGCTGCCACTTAGAGGGTCCAACCTAGCACTGCTCAGGCCCACCTGCACCTGTCACATGCTCTACTCTGGCATACCCTGCATTCCACCACATTTGGGTTTCTCTTGCCTCTGGGCAAGTCTCCCACCCAGAAGTTATCTCCCTGGTGGTTTCTAAGGACACTGGAACCATAATCTCAGATGTCCCACAGCTCTTAGAAAACACCCACAGACCCATTTCTACTCGAGTAGCACCTGGGGAGTTCATGAAAATTACTACAACTACTACTATTTAGCATTTCTATAGCGCTACAAGGCGTACTGCAGCGCTGCACAAACATAGAAGAAAGACAGTCCCTGCTCAAAGAGCTTACAATCTAATAGACAAAAAATAAATAAAGTAAGCAAATCAAATCAATTAATGTGAACGGGAAGGAAGAAAGGAGGGTAGGTGGAGGCGAGTGGTTACAAGTGGTTACGAGTCAAAAGCAACGTTAAAGAGGTGGGCTTTCAGTCTAGATTTAAAGGTGGCCAAGGATGGGGCAAGACGTAGGGGCTCAGGAAGTTTATTCCAGGCGTAGGGTGCAGCGAGACAGAAGGCGCGAAGTCTGGAGTTGGCAGTAGTGGAGAAGGGAACAGATAAGAAGGATTTATCCATGGAGCGGAGTGCACGGGAAGGGGTGTAGGGAAGGACGAGTGTGGAGAGATACTGGGGAGCAGCAGAGTGAGTACATTTATAGGTTAGTAGAAGAAGTTTGAACAGGATGCGAAAACGGATAGGGAGCCAGTGAAGGGTCTTGAGGAGAGGGGTAGTATGAGTAAAGCGACCCTGGCGGAAGACAAGACGGGCAGCAGAGTTTTGAACCGACTGGAGAGGGGAGAGGTGACTAAGTGGGAGGCCAGCAAGACACAGATTGCAGTAGTCTAAACGAGAGGTGACAAGGGTGTGGATGAGGGTTTTGGTAGAGTGCTCGGAAAGAAACAACAGGTCTTGGCAATCTGCTGGATATGAGCAGAGAAGGAGAGAGAAGAGTCAAAGATGACCCCAAGGTTTCGAGCTGAGGAGACAGGGAGAATGAGAGAGCCATCAACAGAAATAGAAAATGGGGGGAGCGGGGAGGTGGGTTTGGGGGGGAAAA
Organism: Microcaecilia unicolor; assembly: GCF_901765095.1. Classification (NCBI taxonomy): domain Eukaryota; kingdom Metazoa; phylum Chordata; class Amphibia; order Gymnophiona; family Siphonopidae; genus Microcaecilia; species Microcaecilia unicolor. The sequence goes on along the minus strand of NC_044032.1, from coordinate 357,347,606 downwards.
TGAGAAGCTCGGTTTTGGTCATATTTAATTTCAGGTGGCGTTGAGACATCCAGACAGCAATGTCATACAAGCACGCTGAAACTTTGGTTTGGATGCAAGGTGAGATATCAGGGGTAGAAAGGTAGATTTGGGAGTCATCAGCATAGAGATGGTAGGAAAAGCCATGGGATGAGATTAATGAACCAAGGGAAGAAGTGTAGATAGAAAAGAGGAGGGGACCAAGAACAGAACCCTGAGGTACGCCGACAGGCAGAGGGATAGAAGTAGAAGAGGATCCACCAGAGTGAACACTAAAGATGCGGAGGGAGAGGTAGGAAGAGAACCAGGAAAGGACAGAGCCCTGGAATCCAAGTGAGGACAGGGTATCGAGAAGTATGCTGTGATCGACAGTGTCAAAAGCAGCGGAAAGATCAAGAAGAATGAGGATGGAATATTGACCTCTGGATTTAGCCAGTAATAGGTCATTGGAGACTTTAGTAAGCGCAGTTTCGGTTGAGTGGAGAGGGCGAAAACCAGATTGTAGTGGGTCAAGAATAGCATGTGAGGAGAGAAAATCAAGGCAGCGGCGGTGAACAGCACGCTCAAGTAATGGCTCAAAGGTTTTGAACAGGGTCTCAGTGTAGATATCTTTAGGCTCCACATTCCCTCTCTGGGACTAAAGATTTCCAGCATATTCTGAATGGAGTTTGAACCTAGGGCCAATCAGAGCCCAGAGCATTAACACATAGGTTTCTGGTCAATAGCAGTGCAGGTTACTATCCCTCAGGGCTTCCTGTTCTCTGCAGGGAAGGCGAGCTAAGAAATAAACACTCTACTACTACTAAAATGTGGAGGTCAGACCCCACCTGCTGGCCAAACAAGAAAAATGAGGGTAAAAAAAGGTGTTGTAAACAAGATAATGAATCACAGACAAAGTCCCCTGTTTCACCTCAGTGACACATGCACATAACATTAGAATACTAGCACAATATTCCACCAAAGTGCTATTGTAGTACGCACTCATCTTGCATAGCACATATTTGAAAGGCAGGCATGCAGATGGGTGGGACATAGGTGGGCTCCCACTGAACGCATATAATTTACAGAAGACTAAGTCATGAGGGTGCCTGCTGCATTTAGGTGTTCGCTCTTAAACCAGCTCTATGTCTGGTGTAAGTGCAGGTGCCAGTGTTAGGTGTGTTATTAATGGGTTATGCAAGCATTCTTTTTTTTTTTATTGTATTTTTTTTAATGCATGAGGCACTGTTGTTCCTCAAAGGTCACTTGAATATCAATACAGGAATAAATCAAAATAGATAACAAACAATATAAAAATCTGGAAACATCAATTTCCCCTCCCCCTTGGCCCTGGTTAAATGCTTATGTTTTCTCCTATTTCAAATTAATTGCAATACCAAGCTATTCAATTTCTGAAACAATGGACATGGTATTTATTTATTTATTTATTTAAAAAACATATATTCTGCTCTATCAACAAATGTCTAGGCAAAGTACATTAATCACAAACATACTAAGATATAGCACATATAACTAACATCTATGCATATACTCAAACTAGATAAAACAAATAGTACAGCACATATACCAGATATCAAAATTCAACACTATAACTAGTATCCTCCCCAAATAACCTCCTCCAGACAGCATCTTAGGCTTACAGCATTATCCCCCTTCATATGCCTGTTGGAACAAGTGTGTTTTCAACAATTTTTTAAAGGCACCTGTCTCCTGAATCTCTCTAATAAGAGGCAACTGATTCCAACATTGTGGTTCAACAGTGTAAAAAAAATAGCTCATCGGAATTCTTCCAGTCTAACATCCTGACATGTCGGTACTTCCAATAAAACTTTATTCAGCGATTGCAACAATCTCAGCTGAAAAGCTTGGTAGTGAGAATAGTTGATGTCCTATTTGTCAACACCTTAAAACTCAAATACAAGAGCTAAAATCTTATTCTGTACTCCATGGGCAACCAATATAGCTGCTTGAATATAGATATAATGTTCTCATAGCGACTACATCCCCCTAATATTCTCGCCACAGCATTTTGGGCATCTTGCAATGCCCTGAGTTGATGTTTTCTAATACCTAATAACAGGCCATTGCAATAATCCAGGCATGGTGAAACCACACTCTGTACTACCATAAGATGCCTTGCAGATGTCATACTGGTTTTAGTTTGAAAAAGACATCTCTAACAACTTTTTGTACATGAAATTTCATTGACAGAGTAGTGGCCATTATTACCCCTAAATTCCGCAATTTGATAACTATAGGGATACATTCATTCTCAAATTCAAACTCAACAGGTAAATCATCATTAATCTCACTGGTTAAAAATAGAATCTGCATTTTGACAACTTTCAGTTTTAGATGGACCTTTGGTCTGTCCCAATGTGGCGATGCTTATGTCTTATGATAGAAAAATCTAAAAGGTATATAACACATGATTTTTTCATGAGTTTGGTGAACACTTTACTCTTTATACTTTATCTCATCATCAACTGGGACTAAAAACTGAATGTCGTCAGCGTAGATTCTAAACTGTAGTCCATACTGTACATAATGGTAAAAGGAAGATTAATATCAGAATTTGTTAATATTCTTACAGGGGGACTCCAGGGCTCCTGTTTATCAGATGTACTGTTTAATGATAAACAGGAGCCCTGGAGTCCCCCTGTAAGAATATTAACAAATTCTGATTTCCCAGTGTCTTGCATAACACAAAATTTCCTTCCTTGTACAAATGAGAACCAACTTAAAACAGTTTTTACCGACCCCAACAGACTCAAGTCTCCTGATCAAGATTTTATGATCTAATGTGTCAAAGGTCGCCGTGATATCCAAGGCTACCTGTAAACATCACTGGCCTTTGTCAAATCCTGTTCTAATTAGAACAGAATTTGACAAGGTACTTGTATAGGCAAGGTTTGGAATAGGTAGAATAATTTAAGAAGTATCATCATTTTATTAACTTTCATTTTTTCCCAACCACGATATATGTAATTTCATCCATCTATCTAAATCCTTAAAAATTTGACATGTGGACCCTAATTTTCTTTATATAGATCTCTGGCATTGGGTGTCACCTGTATTCCCAAATAACTAATAAAACCTTTGGCCCATTGAAATGGCATTTCCTGATTTAGCCTAGTAATCTCAGTATTTGGTAATGAAATGTTAATTGGTCATATTGGCCTTAAAATCTGAGATTACCCCAAATGATTTCAGTTCCTCAATTACACAAGGGAGATATTCCCTCAGTTTAGTAATTGTAAACAAAATATTGTCAGCAGAGAGAGAAATTTTATATTCTGCCTGCTGAACTGATATCCTCTGAATCTGCCCCTGTGATTTTATCCTTTATCCTCTTTTCTTTTTTCTAAGTTTTTAGTTTTTATGATTTTTTTTTTGTAAACCACATTGAAACCTATGTTAGTCTGCATCTGTTATATCAAGCATGTGAAAGACAGCTGAATCATTGAATTTCACAGTCCCCATTGTTCACCAAACTCATGAAAAAATCATATGTTATACCTTTTAGATTTTTCTATCATAAGACATGCTGCTGCTATGGCTCTTACAGAAACATTTGAGATGATGCAAATTTTATTGTGGTTGGCAGTACTAAGTGGCACAAGAATGTATGTGCATGGATTATGGAGTTGTTCAAGGTTTTTCAAATAATCTGTCCATTTTCCCATTCTAGACGCATCTCTTGAGATAAAGGGCATCCCACCCATCAGTACTTTGGAACAGATCTCTTAACAAGGCTCTTCCTTGGATTGTGACTGAAACTACAAATCCCAGTGGATTGTACAAACTATTAACTATAGACAAAACACCTCGACGAGTATAAAGTTTCTCTTGGGTTGAGACTTGAAAGGTGAAGATGTCTCTCTTTAGGTCCCCATCCAGCTTATTTTTGAAAGAGAAAGACGCCCATATTTTGACCCAAATCGGGAGATGGGTGCCTTTCTCCGGTGGGCGCCCAAATCAGTATAATCGAAAGCCAACTTTGGGCGTCTCCAACTGCAATCTGTCGCAGGAATGGACAGTTGATTGGGGTGTGTCGGAGGCGTGGTGAAGGCGGGACTGGGGCGTGTTTATCTGGCGAGGAGAGATGGGCGCGCTCGGCCGATAATGGAAAAAAGAAGGGCGCCAGAAGCAAGAATTTGGGTCACTTTTTCTGGACCCTTTTTCCTCACGAACAAGTCCCAAAAAAGTGCCCCAACTGCCCAGATGACCACCGGAGGGAATCGGGGATGACCTCCCCTGACTCCCCCAGTGGTCACTAACCCCCTCCAACCAAAAAAACAGAACTTTAAAAACTTTTTTCCAGCCTGTATGCCAGCCCCAGCTCCATCACAGCAGTATTCAGGTCCCTGGAGCAGTTGTTAGTGGGTGCAGTGGACTTCAGCTAGGTGGACCCAGGCCCATCCCCCCTACCTGTTATACTTGTGCTGGTAAATGGGAACGTTCCATACTCCCCCCCAAAACCCACTGTACCCACATCTAGGTGCCCCCCTTCACCCCTTAGGGTATGGTAATGGTGTAGAGTTGTGGGCAGTGGGTTTGGGGGGGGGGATTTGGGGGCTCAGCACCCAAGGGAAGGGAGCTATGGACTTGGGAGGTATTTTAATTATTTTGTTTAATTGTTACAAGTGCCCCCTAGGGTAGCCGGTTGGTGTCCTGGCATGTGAGGGGGACCAGTGCACTATGAATCCTGGCCCCTCCCACGACCAAATGCCTTGGATTTGTTTGTTTTTGAGCTGGGCACCTTCGGTTTCCATTATCGCTGAAAAACGATACAGCCCAGCTCAAATCTGCCCAAATCCGATGCATTTGCCTGGCACAAACCGTATTTTCGAAACAAAAGATGGACGCCCATCTTTTTTGAAAATACGGTCTGGCCCGCCCCTTCACGTACCCATTCTCGGAGATAGACGCCCATGAAGATGGGCGTTCGTGTTCGATTATGCCCCTCCATGTAACCCTAGGCTTCTCTGAAGTGGAGGTGTGTCTATTCTCAGGTCCAAATTATTTAAATCTTTGGCATGATCTTTTGCAGGAAATGATGTCATTACATCTGGACTGTTAGAAGCAATTTTATGAAGTCTTAGATTGTCCTCTGCTAGCATTGCTTGTGTCCTGTTTAGCCAGTCAATAGCTTCTTCTGCTGTTGGTATAGACTTCAAACCATCATCTACATAACTTTTTTTCAACAAAATATCTGGCTTTTGTGTGATTCTCTTTCGCTCCTTCTTGGGCTGTTCTTCTAAATCCATTCATGGCCACTGCAGGTGATGGATTGTTACCCGAGTTGTGGACTCCCATTCTATACTCCACTATTTCTTTGTCAATGCCATTGTCACAATGTCATAGAAATCTTAGATAATTTCTATTGTCTGGGTGTACGACAAAACTGTAGAGCATTTGTTGGATGTCACTTATTATGGAGATGGGTTCTTTGCTGAAGCAGATTAAACTCCTAATAAGCTGTTGATCATGTCAGTCTCAGAAAGCAGTGCGTTATATAAGTGATATTCCTTGTGTTGAGCACTAGAATGAAATACAATTCTGATCTGGTCTGGATTTTGTGAGTGAGACACACCAAAGGTAGGTAAATACCAGCATTCTTTATCTCATTTTGAAGGTAGAGCTGACTCTGCACAGTCATTGGCCAATATATCTTGCATGAAGGTTATAAAGTACTGTTTTGTCTCTGGTTTTTAACTTAGAGTCTTCTGCAGTGAAGTGAGTTGAGAAAGAGTTTGCTCTCTGTTAGGGAATCAAGATTTGGGTCTCCAAACCTTGATTCCCTTACAGAGAATGGTAGAGGAGTCACCCAGCTGTTTGACTCATCTTTAGAGAATTCTTTGTCCATGATTGTAAGGAACTCTCTATCTTCAACTGAGGGAGTAGTCTTGTCATCATCCTTGGTGACTTGGAACATGAGTTCCACAGGTGTTCTCCCAAATCTGGTGGAGAGGCGATCTGACAGATGGTTAAAAGACAGGATTTATTCATTCGCAACCAAATACTTATTTTTATGTATGAAACCTGGGTCTGACTGCACTAGTTCAGTATTCCGGGGTCGAGCAATGCACCCCTCAGACCTGGGCCACAAACCAAATCAGTTTCTCTAAAACACACTTTCTGTCTCAGTTCCTTTCCAGTAGAGCTTGAGTGCAGGCCGAGACTGGATAAAAGATCCAGAAGACTGTGGGATATTAAGTTGGGCTTTATGGTGGCTCTTTACCAGTCCGGGAGCAAATTATATAATTCTTACACCAAAGACCACATTGCACTCCAAGGATTTGATTTAATGCATACAGAACTTTACTGAATTCTGCAACAGGCAGCTTAAATACTTTATACTCCTAGAACTAAAACTCAACTAAAATGTCTCATCCTCACATCCCAATATAACACGACCAAACCCACCAACATAACCACCCCAGATCACACCCTCCCTATCTCAGACAGCCTGAAAATTCTTGGAGTTACAATCGACCAAAATCTCACATTGGAGAGCCAAGTGAAAGCAACAACAAAAAATGTTTAACTCAATGTGGAAGCTCAAACGAGTGAAACCTTTTTTCCCGAGGGAAATATTTCGTACCCTAGTACAATCCATGGTACTAAGCGATCTAGATTACTGCAACGGAATCTATGTGGGATGTAAAGAACAAATCATAAACTCCAAACTGCTCAAAACACAGCAGCCAGGCTTATATTCGGAAAAACAAGATTCGAAAGCCCCAAACCTTTATGAGAAAAGCTACACTGGCTCCCAATCAAAGAACGTATTGTGTCCAAAATCTGCACCCTGGTTCATAAGATCATCTACAGCAATGCCCCAGGATACACGACAGACCTCATAGACCTACCAATCAGAAACACAACAAAATCAACACGAACGTACCTAAATCTCCACCACCTAAGCTGCAAAGGACTCAAATACAAATCAACCTATGCATCCAGCTTCTCTTACATAAGCACACAACTATGGAATGCGCTACTGACCGTAGTGAAAACAACACAACCTCCTAATCTTCCGGAAACTCCTAAAGACTAACTTGTTCGAAAAGGTATACTCAAACAACCCAATCTAAATGCCTTAACCATGCAAACACAACAATATAAATGTTCGTATTGGACATAACCTACTTTCCCCTTGACCCCCAATATGCCTGTTAAGTCTGATCATTATCTGTCATTACTTCATTTTGTATTTGTTCATGCCGGTATTGGCTATTGCCACTACTGCACTATGTAAGCCACATTGAGCCTGCAAATAGGTGGGAAAATGTGGGATACAAATGCAACAAATAAATAAATAAATAGAAGCAACAGTTCCGGTAGCTTCAAACACAATTTATATCTCACATTATTCCAGTCTCTTGTTCAGGAGAGATCCAAGAAGATTCCTCCCACAGGTATATGCATGCATAGATTTGATAGTCTTTTTAGTATTTACATATTTACAACTCCTCCTGTCCATTACCCATCCCTTTGGGCATTAAATAATCCAAGGCTGTGCCTACAATGACCTTGACTGCAACTTTTTCCATTCAGAATCAGACCTCCCTGTCTGTCCTCACTTCCAGAAATTCATTCTCTGGCCTTGAACAGGCTCCTGCTCCTGGGTTGGGTTACCTACCCGGGTAAATGTAACATCAGGGCATGCTAGGGAGGTGAAATTCCTTGACGAAATAAAAAACTGCTTTATGGAGCAGCTGGTACAGGAGCCAACAAGAGAAGGAAAAATTCTACACCTAGTCCTTAGTGGAGCACATGAACTGGTGCAGAAGGTAATGGTGCTGGGGCTGCTTGATAACAGTTATCATATGATCAGATTAGATATTGGCTTTGGAGTAAGTACACACAGGAAATCCAATATGTTAGCATTTAACTTTCAAAAAGGAGACTATGAAAAAATGAGAAGAACGGTGGAAAAAAAAACTTAGAGGAGCAGCTGCGAAGGTCAAAAATTTACATCAGGAGTAGATGCTGTTCAAAAATACCATCCTGGAAGCCCAGGTCAAATATATTCTGTGTATATAAAAAGGAGGAAGGAAGACCAAACAACAACCTGCAGGGTTAAAAAGAGAGGTGAAGGAAGCTAGTAGAGCTAAAAGAAAACCCTTCGGAAAATGGATGAAAGGACAATGGCAAGTCAAATTCAAAGCACTGATAAGGAAGGCAAAGAGAGACTTTGAAAAGAAAATTGCATTGGGGGCAAAAACACATAGTAAAATCTTTTATATTAAAAGCAAGAAGCCAGCAAAAGAATCAGTAGGACTGCTAGATCACTGAGGGGGTAAAAGGCGCACTCAGGGAAGACAAAGCTAGAGTGTACTGATTTTGCCTCCAGTCTTAGCCCGGGAGAAAAGAGAATTATATGTTCTGATCTTCCCAGGTACTTTTCAGAAAGTTAGCAAATGTATAGTTAGTGTTATAATTGATCTGTTTTTCAGGTACCTGTTATTGTTTGCTGATTGCACATTTTTTTTGTACTTTGTTCAAGTGTGACAATAAACCTGTTTAGTTTGTTGACTCTGCCTATCTGGACTAGGGTTACCATATTTGTGAAGACAAAAAGAGGACAGAAAAAATAAAAATGGTTGCTACCTTTGCTAAAGAAATATTTAATTGTAGTTAATGAACACACATCAAACAGTGACTTATTTATTTATTTATTGCATTTGTATCCCACATTTTCCCACCTCTTTGCAGGCTCAATGTGGCTTACAATACATCATGAATGGTGGAAATATATAAGAAAGTTTACATTTAGTGTGACAGAAGGATCTTGGGTAACATGATAGAGATAAAATATGATAGTAGTTTAACAAGTAAATATTTTAAGGCAGTTCTGAATATATGTATAGGAGTTCATATTTGTTGATCTTTGTGGTATACCTTGTTAAAGAGATGGGTCTTCAGTAGTTTGCGGAAATTAGTCAGTTCGTAGATCGTTTTTAAGTTGCGCAGCAGCGCGTTCCAGAATTGTGCGCTCAGGTAGGGAAAGGTTGACGCATGCGTTAATTTGTATTTTAAACATTTACAGTTGGGGAAGTGAAGATTAAGGAATGTGCGGGATGATTTTTTAGCATTCCTGGGTGGTAAGTCTATCAGGTCTGACATGTAGGCTGGGGCATCTCCGTGAATGATTTTGTGAACTAGGGTGCATATTTTGAACCTGACGCGTTCTTTGAGTAGGAGCCAGTGTAGCTTTTCTCGCAGGGGTCTGGCACTTTCATATTTTGTTTTACCAAATATGAGTCTGGCTGCAGTGTTCTGAGCTGTCTGGTATTTCTTGATTATTTGCTCTTTGCAGCCAGCGTAGAGTGCGTTGCAGTAATCTAGATGACTGAGTACCATTGATTGTACCAGGTTGCGGAAGACGGTCCTTGGGAAGAAAGGTCTTACTCTTTTTCATTTCCACATTGAGTGGAACATTTTCTTGGTTGTGTTTTTCGCGTGATTCTCAAGTGTTAGGTGTTGATCAATGGTAACTCCAAGAATTTTTAGGGTGTCCAAAATTGGAAGATTCAGTTTTGATGTGTTAATGGTGGTGAATTTGTTCGTGTTATGTTGAGAGGTGAGTATTAGGCATTGGGTTTTTTCTGCATTGAGTTTCAGCTGAAATGCATCTGCCCATGTGTGCATGATATGTAGACTTTGGTTGATGTCATTGGAAATTTCCTTTAAATCTTGTTTAAATGGGATGTAGATTGTTACGTCATCTGCTTATATGTATGGGTTAAGGTTTTGGTTTGATAGTAGTTTCGCCAAGGGTATCATCATTAAGTTGAATAAGGTCGGTGAGAGGAGAGATCCCTGTGGAACTCCGCATTCAGGTATCCATGTAGCTGATGTAGTCGAATTAGATGTCACTTGGTATGATCGTGTGGTTAGGAACCCCTTGAACCAATTGAGAACGTTGCCTCCGATTCCGAAGTACTCGAGGATGTGTAGTAGTATTCCATGGTCAACCATGTCGAAGGCGCTAGACATATCAAATTGTAGAAGTAGTATGTTCTAGCCAGTTGCAATCGTTTGTTTAAATTTATTCATGAGTGTAACTAGTACCGTTTCCGTACTGTGGTTAGACCGGAATCCTGACTGGGAGTCATGTAGTATTGAGAATTTGTCTAAATAGTTTGTGAGTTGTTTGGTTACCATCCCTTCCGTTAGTTTGGTTATTAAGGGAATGGATTCTACTGGTCTGTAGTTGGTTATTTCACTAGCGCTCTTCTTTGAGTCTTTGGGTATAGGGGTAAGTAGAATGTTTCCTTTCTCCTTCGGGAAGAGTCCAGTTTGTAATATATAGTTCACGTGATTCGTGAGGTCTGTTATAAATTGTTGAGGGGCGGATGTCATGAGGTTATTTAGGCATATGTCTAATTTGCAATGAGATTTGGTGAATCTTTTGAGCGTTTGGGAGATAAGATCCTCCAATAATATCTCAAAGTTGGTCCAGGTTCTGTCTGCTGGGTATATGCCAGGGTCAGGATCTAGACAGTCAAGGAGTCCGGCGTAATCGGTGGTACTGACTGGTATTTTACGTCGCAATTGTACGATTTTCTCGTTGAAGTATTTCGCAAGATTGTCTGCTCCTGGTGTATCTTTGCTGTTGGTTGTGATTGGTGTGATATCTAGTAGTTTATTCACGAGTTGGAAGAGTTTATGTGTGTCTTTGTAGCTTGGTCCAATTTCAGTTTTATAAAATAATCTTTTAGTTTGTCTTATGGTATATTTATATTTTCTTTGAAGTTGTTTCCAGGCATTAAGTGTTGGGTTGTCTTTCTTTTTATTCCACGCACGTTCTAACCTTCTAACTTGTATTTTAAGTTTTTTCAGTTCTTCATTGAACCATGGTGTTGAGTTCTTCCTGTGTGAGGTTCTGGTTTGAATTGGGGCAATGTTGTCTAATATTGATCTGCATCTATCGACCCAGTCTAGGAGGAATTGGTTTGTGTCTGCCTTTGTTGTCCATCCGTTGTGGTAGATCTGTTGCCAGAATATTACCGGGTCTATTTTTTCTCTCGTGGTGTAGGTTTTTTTTTCTTGTTTATTAATTGTGTCTTTCGTTCGTCATTGGAGGGAGATGTATGCTTTATAGTGGTCTGACCATGGTGCGGGTGTCCACCTTGTATTTGTTAGTATAAGGTATGAGTCTGGATCTAATTTGTGTGTGATAATGTCTAGTGTATGTCCTTTGATGTGAGTTGGTTGTGTATCTGGTACGTGAAGATCCCATAGTTGTAGGAACTCATTGCATTCTTGGGTGCTTGTTAAGATATGGTCTTCAAGGTGCAGGTTGATATCTCCTATTATGATGAGGTTTGAGGTAGTTACACAAGTGTTCGAGATGAAGTCCATGAAATGTGTTTGGGAGTCTTGCCAGTTGCCTGGCGGTCTGTAGAGTAGGATTGCATTAAGGTGTTCCTGTAGGTTTGGGTGATTGATTCTTACCGAGGCGATTTCGAGTTGTGGTAGAATGGATTCAGCTGTGGTTGTGATGGTGAATTTGGATTTGTATATTATGGCTATTCCACCTCCTCTTTTTCCGTTTCTTGTCCAGTGGGTAATTTTGTATCCTGGTGGGCATAAATCTAAGATTATGGGTTCTTTGAGGTCGTGGATCTAGGTTTCAGTGATGAATAGGAGGTCAAGATTGTCTGTAGTGATACAGTCTGTTATAGTCTCTGTTTTATTTACTACTGATCTGGCGTTTACATACCCCAAGTTGTATTGAATGGTAAGGTTCGGTTTGGGGCGTAGATGTGTTAATTTTTATTAGTTGTCTGGTTTATTGGTATCTGGTTTTGTTGTTTCCTTTCTTCCCTTTCTGTTGGTTATTTCCATATGCATTGGTTTTTCCTTTTAGTTTACAGTACAGTAGTAGACATTCTACTTTTCCAGAACTTCTGGATTTGAGTTTGACTGAGTCTGAGCCTAAGCGTAGCTCTAGTGGCACATAAACATGGCCACCCCGTTTTAGAACAACCCGTAAATTATCCCCCAAGAAATTGACCAAATTTGTTTGACCTATCTCTAGTAAAACCCACTAATAAAAAACCCAACTAATAAAAATAAAAACCCAACTAATAAAAATCCACTTTTTACTCAGTAGCAAGAAATTGGGGGTTTTAGAACAGTTTATACTGATTCTTGTCTTTCTTTTTTCTCTAATTAGGGGGAAGAATACTTTAAGTATTTTGTACTAGAATGCGGTTTTGGTATAGTGGAGAATGGACTTTTACACTTAACAACACGTAAGTTTCTGTACATTTTTATAAAATTTCTGGTAGATTTTTATAAGATTTTTAAAAAAACAGTAGATATGAAAGATGTTTTAAAAACAACATGTATTTAAGTGTGGACTAAGTTCTGTTGACCAATTAATATTTTCTGTTTCATGCAGCTGATGCTCACTATTTAATGGAGAGAAATGAAGAGCACAATGAGGCGTAAGTATCACATTTTGCAGCTCCTCATCACACTTGCTAACCTTTTCTAATTATCTATCTATCTATCTATCTATGGACACTGTTCAAAAATACCATCCTGGAGGCCCAGGCCAAACATATTCCGCGAATTAGAAAAGAAAGACGGAAGTCCAAAAGACAGCAGGCATGGTTGAAAAGTGAGGTGAAAGAAGCTATTAGGGCTAAAAGAAATGCCTTCAGAAAATGGAAGAAGGAACCGTCTGAAAATAAGAAGAAGCAGCATAAGGAGTGTCAAAGCAAATGCAAGGCACAGATAAAGAAGGCCAAGAGGGATTACGAAAAAAGATAGCATTAGAGGCAAAAAACATAGCAAAAATTTTTTTTGGTATATTAACAGCAGGAAGCCGGCAAAAGAATCGGTTGGGCCGCTGGATGACCGAGGGGTAAAAGGGGTGATCAAGGAAGATAAAGACGTAGCACAGAGATTGAATGAATTTTTTGCTTCGGTCTTCACTGAGGAAGATTTGGGTGGGATACCGGTGTCAGAAATGGTATTTCAAGCGGATGAGTCGGAGAAACTTACTGACTTACGGTAAACCTGGAGGACGTAATGGGGCAGTTCAGCAAACTGAAGAGTAGCAAATCTCCTGGACCGGATGGTATTCATCCTAGAGTACTGATAGAACTGAAAAAATGAGCTTGCGGAGCTACTGCTAGTGATATGCAATTTATCCTTAAAATCAAGCTTGGTACCGGAAGATTGGAGGGTGGCCAATGTATCGCCCATTTTTAAAAAAGGTTCCAGGGGAGATCCAGGAAATTATAGACTGGTGAGTCTGACATCAGTGCCGGGGAAAATGGTAGAGGCTGTTATTAAAAACAAAATTACACAGCACATCCAAGGACATGGATTACTGAGACCAAGTTAGCACGGCTTTTGTGTGGGGAAATCTTGCCTGACCAATTTACTTCAATTCTTTGAAGGAGTAAACAAACATGTGGACAAAGGGGAGCTGGTTGATATTGTGTATCTGGATTTTCAAAAGGCCTTTGACAAGGTACCTCATGAAAGGCTACAGAGGAAATTGGAGGGTCATGGGATAGGAGGAAATGTCCTATTGTGGATTAAAAACTGGTTGAAGGATAGGAAACAGAGAGTGGGGTTAAATGGGCAGTATTCACAATGGGGGTGGTTAGTGGGGTTCCTCAGGGGTCTGTGAGCAAGTGCAAGGTGATGTATGTGGGGAAAAAAGAACCCGAATTATAGCTACGTCATGCAAGGTTCCACGTTAGGAGTTACGGACCAAGAAAGGGATCTGGGTGTCGTCGTCGATAATACACTGAAACCTTCTGCTCAGTGTGCTGCTGCGGCTATGAAAGCGAATAGAATGTTGGGTATTATTAGGAAAGGTATGGAAAACAGGTGTGAGGATGTTATAATGCCGTTGTATCGCTCCATGGTGCGACCGCACCTTGAGTATTGTGTTCAATTCTGGTCGCCGCATCTGAAGAAAGATATAGTAGAATTGGAAAAGGTGCAGTGAAGGGCAACTAAAATGATAGCAGGGATGGGACGACTTCCGTATGAAGAAAGACTAAGGAGGCTAGGGCTTTTCAGCTTGGAGAAGAGACGGCTGAGGGGAGACATGATAGAGGTAGATAAAATAATAAGTGGAATGGAACAGGTGGATGTGAAGCGTCTGTTCACGCTTTCCAAAAATACAAATTGGAGAAACTTTTTCTTCACCCAACGTGTAATTAAACTCTGGAATTCGTTGCCGGAGAACGTAGTGAAGGAGGTTGGCTTAGCAGAGTTTAAAAAGGGGTTAGACGGTTTCCTAAAGGAAAAGTCCATAAACCACTACTAAATGGACTTGGGAAAAATCCACAATTCCAGGAATAGCATGTATAGAATGTTTGTACGTTTGGGAAGCTTGCCAGGTGCTCTTGGCCTGGATTGGACGCTGTCATGGACAGGATGCTGGGCTCGATGGACCCTTGGTCTTTTCCCAGTGTGGCATTACTTATGTACTTATCTATCTATATTTTATATTGTGAGGGGTCTGAAAGGAGTCTAGTTCTGGTAGTGCCAAAACAGGGACGGGGGAGAAGTTTTCCCTTTAGACGTAATGAATCTCCTTCACTAATTTCTTCTAGACAAAAAGTTTGCCCTCTAGTGGCCAAAGCACCAGTGAAACCACTAGTTAGGGGGAGAAACTACCATTCCCAGAAACCACTGGGGCACCTGCAGGACTCCCAGGAAATGGAAGGAGGAGTGAATGATTGGGAAATGAGTTCAGATGAGGGGAATGAGCAGCAGCTGGGGGAACCCTGGGTGGAGGAAGCCATGGAATGGAATAAAGAGGAGGTAGGGGAAGAGGGAGAGGAGGAGTGCATGGAGGTCTCAGGTCTTACTCAGACTCCAACAGGAAAGGTAAAGGGTTTTGTGGTGTCAGTATTGCCCAAACTGTGGACAGTTGGAGAAGAGAAAATAATACAGTGGGGAAGGAGCTGGTGGAGAAAGCTAACCCATTATCTATCTGAAGATAGAAGATAGTGCATGTGAGGTTTATGCTACAATTGAAAACAAGGCAAGGATTTACTGCTTTGTGGTATTTTGAATTAAGATTGAACTGTGTTGAGAAGGTGAATGTGGAAACCTGAACTGAATCTGTCTTTGTTGCTGATGAAACTAATTGAAGACTAGGACTACATTGGGGAAAAGGGGTTCTGAGAAAATAAAAGCATGTGCTTTCAAGAAGCTGTGAGAATGCTGAGTTTTGTGTGACCCTGCAGTGAGCAGGAAGAGGCTCAGGACAGTCAGAGAGCGGCTAGGGCTGGGACGATTACCGGACAGAGGAGAGGTGGTTTGGATCCCATACCTTGTGGTGAGACAGCTAAGCTAAGAAGGGCTAGCTAGCACTGGCCGTGGAAGGAGGACCCTGGCTACAATATATATATAGAGGTAGTTGTTGTTAATAATGCATTAACTGAAAGCAAAGTATATATATATATATACTTTGCATTAACTGAAAGCAAAGTATATATATATATATATATATATATATATATATATATATATATACTTTGCTTTCAGTTAATGCATTATTAACAACAATTCCCTCTTTGGTCAGCCTTAGTTTATTGGGCCTGATCAGGATATTCCCTCTTCTCACAGGTCCCGGTGGAGGTGAAGACAACCAAAGACTATGTACTCTTTAATCCTATCATTTTTATAATCTCCCAACTCTACCCCAACTATGACACCTAGTGTCACTCATTCTCTCCTAAACCTCCCTCTGGGCTGGGCTCTTCATCCTCCCATTCCTGCTGTTCTTCCTCCCCCTTCCCCCCAGTGGAGAGTTCTACACCTGCTCTAGTCATCCTCTGGGGAAATTCTCATTTCCTTGTCACCTGCAGCAGATGAATCCAGGAACTGGTGGGTTAAGCCTGCCTACCAGCAGGTGGAGATAGAGATAAACAAACTGAAGGCAGTGATGCCAGATGGCCAGCCCCTTTCTCAGTTAGTAAGTCTCTATCTCCAGCAGGTGGTGGACAGCTTTTCTCCAGCTCCTGGATCCAGGCTGCTGAGGGTGCTCCTGGGCCAGTGGCCAGTTTGAGCCGGGGGTGGCAGACTGAAGGTGACCCTTTGGCAGCATACCCAGGTTCTGGGTCCCTGCTGCACCTCAAATTCCCTCTGAACAGGCTTTTCCCTATTTGTTTTTGCCTCCTCATTAAAAAAAAAAAAAAAAAAGAGAACCATACGATTTATTAAAAAAAAAAAAAAAAAAAAAAAAAGAACTGCAGATATGGCCTCTAAGCAGCGGCTTATTAAATTGCCTTTCCGGGGTAAATTGCTTTTTGGGGAGGACCTAGAAAAGATTGTTAAGGATTTGGGGGATTCCAAATCTCAGCGTCTCCCGGAGCAGCGGTACTCGAAGAGTGTGATAGAAGGATCAATAGCAGAAACTAGGTTTATAAGGAACACAAGCCACCAGACACGCTTTCTCTCAGCTGCAGCTTCAGGAGTATTCTTCAAGGCTGGATCAGAACAAAGTTTATCACGGTAATTATGGAGCATCATTCAACAGTCAAGAGCAGAAACCGGGTCGAGACCGAAATCCGAACTGGAACTAGGAGCTGCACCCGGGCTGAGACCCGGATTGCCAACAGAGGAAAATGTCATGGGCTGGACACCCAGCTGGAAGGATAATTCTGCCAAGCTCATGGCCTTTGCAATCTGTCACGATCCCAGGCTGTGAACAAACAGTCACGGACTCTGGAACAGCGTGGGCCCTTGGCCTACTGTCGACGAGCAGCAGCAGGAGGCAAAATCCCTCAACCAAGACTGGACTAACAGGACTGGAGCTGTAGACAAGCAGGACTGGAACAACAGGAGACTGGAACGGACTTGGCTTGGCTGGACTAGAACCGAATTCAGGAACAAGCTGAGCTAGACTGGACTGGAACCGAATTCAGGAACAAGCTGGGCCTGACTGGACTGGAACCAGATTCAGGAACAAGCTTGGCTTGACTGGACTGGGACCGGATTCAGGAACAAGCTTGGCTTGACTGGAACGGGATTCAGGATACTCAAGCAAGATTCAGGATTTACAAACAAGCTTGGCAGCAAACAGGGCAGAGACAAGCAGGAAGGGGACTGGAGCTAAAGACTACCAGAGTAAAGACAGACAAGCAGGGACAGAACCAAAGCTGAAGGCTTGCAAGGCAGAGACGAGCAGGAAGGGGACTGCAGCTAAAGACTACCAGGGTAAAGACAGACAAGCAGGGACAGAACCAAGGCTGACCACACAGACAAACAGCAGAACTAAGGCAGAAGCTAAGGTAGAGGGGACAAAACAAGCAAGGCAGACTAGGCAAAACACAAAGCTGACCCACACAGACAAACAACAGAACTAAGGCTAAAGGCAGAAGTGCACATAGGCACCAAAATAAGAAAACAAGACACAGCAGTGCCCACAGGCACCCAGACAAGAACAATGCAAAAAATCTAAACAGAAGTGCCCACGAGCACACAGACTAGAATAAGGAAGAAGTGTGCTCACAAGCACACAGACTAACCTCGGGACCTTTGGCATTGCAAAGGCCCTGAATGAAAGTCAACCACTTCCTTATAAACAGGACAGAGACAGGAAATACACAGAACCCAAAGTGAGGCTTGAAACACAGAGGAAGTGGAAACCCTACAGGACAGAAACAGGAAATACACACTGAACACTGAAGTGAGGCTTGGAACACACAGGAAGTAGAAACCCTACACTCTGAACACCAAAGTGAGGCTTGGAACACACAGGACAAACACAACAATGCAGATAGAAGCCAGCCCGTGAGCTGACCAGCAGAAATAAGGTGAGTCAAAAGAGGGGTCACGGCCACAATCATGACACTGGGGAAGGTGTTTCTTCCCAAGGGTCGGAGGACCAAGTTACTTTCCCAAGTCCGGACTTTGTTGAGTCATCGCTCTCCTTGAGTGTGGGATTGTGTTCAGCTCCTCGGTCCCATGACAGCGACCTTAGAGGTCATTCCGTGGGTGAGGGCTCACATGTGGCCTCTTCAGATCTTCCTTTTAGGCAAATGGTCACCGGCATCGATGGATTATCAGCAGCACCTTCCTTGGTCGAGCCGAGCCAAGGACAGTCTTGCATGGTGGCTCCGGCCGGCTAATTTGCAGAAGGGCATTCCTCTGGCTTCTCCCAATTGGGTAGTGGTGGTGACGGATGCCAGCCTTGCTGGTTGGGGGGGCCCATTGTCTACATCAGATAGCCCAGGGATCTTGGACCCCACTTGAAATGACTTGGCCGATAAATCGCCTGGAGTTGCGAGCAGTTGCGAATGCGCTACAGAGTTTTCAAGACCTTCTGCAAGGTCAAGCAGTTTGTGTGTTCTCGGATAACATCACAATGGTGGCCTACATCAATCGGCAGGGAGGCACTCGCAGTCTTCCCCTGGCAGAGGAGGCATCTCGTCTTCTAGTGTGGGTGGAAGCACATGTTCTGTGTCGGCAGCGCACAGTATGGGTCAGGACAACATTCAAGCGGATTTTCTCAGCCGGAATCTTTTGGACGCAGCGGAGTGGACACTGTCGGACTTGGCATTTCGATTGATCTGCCAGCGTTGGGGAGTGCCGGTGATGGATCTCATGGCCTTGGTTTGCAATGCCAATGTTCCCCAGTTCTTCAGTCGCAAAAGACAGCCACGAACCACAGGCTTGGACGCTCTTCTTCAGCCCATGGCCGGAACAGCAGCTGCTATATGTGTTTCCGCCATGGCTCTGATAGGGAGGATTCTTTGCAGCATAGGGTGGCATCGGGGGCCGGTCATTCAAGTGACCTCCAGATTTGCCCCAGCGTCTGTGGTATGTGGATCTCGTTCGGGTGTTCTCAGAGCCCCCGTTGCGGCTGCTGGTGACTCCAGATCTTCTACATCAAGGTCCAGTACAGATGGAAAAATCCCTCCTGCTTTGGTCTTACGGCCTGGCTATTGAGAGGCGGGAGCTGAGGAAGAAGGGATTTCTCAGGACCAGTCATTTCCACTCTTTTGGGGGCACGGAAGCAGTCCACTTCGACAGTGTACGCGCGGGGTGGAAAGCTTTCTTGGCGTGTGTGGTCTGCATGCTGAGTTGCCTTTTCGGGCATCCGTTCCGGTTATTTTGGCAGTTCCTTCAGGACGGTCTTCAAAAGGGATTGGCATATAATTCCCTTTGAGTTCAGGTGGCCGCGCTAGCCTGTTTTTGAGGCAAACTGGACAGCTCCTCATTGGCAGCTCACTCAGATGTGGTTCGTTTCCCTCCGTGGGGCTCTTTGTCTTTGACCTCCTGTGCGACTGCCCGTGCCGTCATGGCATTTGAATGTGGTGCTGCGAGCCCTAAAGGCCCCGCCCTTTGAGCCTTTGAACAAAGCCTCTAAGAAGGATCTTACACTTAAGGCAGTGTTTTTGGTGGCCATAGCTTCGGCTAGGAGGATTTCAGAGATTCAGGCTTTGTCTTGCTGAGATCCTTTTTTGCAGTTTTCTGAAGCAGGAGTGTCGATTCGGACGGTGCCGTCATTTCTCCCAAAAGTGGTTTCGGCTTTTCATGTCAATCAGGCGGTTTATCTTCCTTCCTTTCGAAAGGAGGATTATCCGGAGGAGTTTGTGTTTGCTTCGTTTCCTGGATGTGCGGAGAGCCTTGTTTAGGTACTTGCAGGTTTCTAATGGCATTTCGTCGCTCGGATCATCTCTTTGTGCTCTTGACTGGCTCGAAGGGAGGTGAGGCGGATTCTAAGGCTTCCATTGCTCGCTGGATTAAGGAGGCCATTGGGGCGGCGTATGTGTTACACGGTCGGCCCGCCTCCAGTGGCCCTGAAAGCCCATTGTACTCGAGCGCAGGCAGCTTTGTGGGCGGAGGTGTCTGCCTTATCTCTGGAAGAGATTTTGTAGGGCAGCTACTTGGGCATCCCGTCATACTTTTGCAAAGCATTACAGGTTAGACGTGTCAGCTCGGGAAGATGCGAGTTTTGGGGCGGGAGATGTTGGCGCGGGGAGCGTTGGCTTCCCACCAATTCCTGGATTCATCTGCTGCAGGTGACAAGGAAGGTAAAATTATGTCTTACCTAATAATTTTCTTTCCTTTAACTGGCAGCAGTTGAATCAGGATTCCCTCTCTAGCTCAGCCGACTTGTTTTCGTTTTCCGTGCGGAGTAGATGATTTTCCTTACGGATTCTTTTTTGCAGAGTTCAGACAGCTATGGGAACACGGAAAGGATTCCGATTTGTAGAACAAGTGGAAGTTGTTTCAAGTTTGTTGTTTGGTTCTCTGTTTTTAATAGTGAGGATGGTTTCTTGTTGCTGTTTGTTTCATGTTCTTGCCTTGGTTACTGCTTACGAATGACATACTAACTGAGAAAGGGGCTGGCCGTCTGGCATCACTGCCTTCAGTTTGTTTATCGCTATCTCCACCTGCTGGTAGGCGGACTTAACCCACCAGTTCCTGGATTCATCTGCTCCGGTTAAAGGAAAGAAAATTATCAGGTAAGACATAATTTTACCATCCAGTTTACATGGGAATTACAAATGCAATAACTGTGGTGCCTTTTTCCTAAGGCAAACCATGTGGAGTTTCAGACCTTGTATTAAACTATCTGCTATGCAAAGGGAGCTTACAATGACCAGAAAGGAACTGGATGAAATTAAAGCCAGCATCCAACCAGTTTATCTCCAATGACACAAAGATTAAAACAACTCAAAAACACCTGGACTACAGAAAGCTCAGGTAGATTACAACCTGTGACAAAGAGGCACCAGCCTGTCCAATTGTTGAAAATACAAAATTCTTTTGCTTCACTGAAGCATTATGATACTCATGAAGTCGGAACTGAAGTTGAACTGGTGACTAAGAAGTTAACTCAATTCAAGAGGCACCCCCAAAACACAGATGAACCAGCTCAAAACAGTAAAATTATGCTGCTAGCTCACTCTATTATCAGAGTCATTTATCTAAGTTCATAGCCCATAGGTACCAGCAAAGTGAAATGCCTTCCAGGATCCTAAGAGAGCAGAAATACAAGCCAGATAATAAGCATGATCAAAGAAGAGAGAAGATTCTAAAGTTGATGTGGTTATCCATATGAGGACTAATGATCTGGCTAAAATAGCACACTCAAAGCACAGAGCTAGATGCAAAGCATTGATAAAGAAGACTAAAAGAAACTATGAAGAAAAACTGGAGATAAAAACTCATGGATCGTCTTGGAGAGAGAGGATGGAATGTCTGTTCAAACAGGTGCTGTCCACAGACCTTTGATGCAAACAGAAAATCTGGACAAAGATTTAGTTGTAGATATCCAAAGGCTGGGAATAAAAGGAGAGATGCTGTTACTGGGAGATTTCAACCTGCCAGATGCAGATTGGAGTGTGCCATCTGCAAAATCAGAAAGAAGTAGAGAGAGAAAGAGAGTGCATGTCTTTCAAAGTGCTCTCCTCAGGCAACTGGTGACAAAACCCACCAGTGAAAAGGCAACGCTGGATCTCATGCTCACAAATAGAGAAAATGTGTCTAATGTCACCCCCCCCCCCCCCCCCCCCGGTCAGTGGTAATCATTACACAGTATGGTTCAATATAGGAGCTAAAGGCGAGTTTAGATACACAAAACTCAAAATCCTAGATTTCAAACATGCTGACGTTAGTAAAATGAGGGCCTACCTGAGGAAAAAGCTAGCAAGATGGGAGGATATAAGAGAAGTGGAAAGTCAGTGGTCCAAGCTAAAAGGAGCTATAAAAATAGCAATGGATCTTTATGTAAGGAAAATAAAAGCAAAAGGAAAAAGAAACCTTTATGGTCCACCAGACAAGTGCCCGAATGAATAAAGACAAATAGGTGGCGTTTATGAAGTACAGAACGCAGAAAGAAGAACATAGAAAAGAATACCGCATAAAACTCAAAGAAGTTAAGAGAGAAATACAGCTGGCAAAAGCACAAACAGAAGAAAAAATGGCTAGAGACATAAAGAGAGGTGCTAAAACCTTTTCAGGTATATTGGAGAAAGGAGGAAGGCTAGAAATAGAATTGTGAAAATGGCTGAGAATCGATATGTGGAGTAAGATGAGGAAATTGTTGACATACTGTCACGACTGTGACTGTATTCCATGCCTACACTCACCTTGCCCCCGGGTGACCGGGCCCTGTGGTGGCTGTGGACTGTTTTTTTCCTGTTTCCCAGACATCTTCCAGGTTCCATTCCGGTCCTGATGTTCCAGCACTCCAGACTTGCCCCGGTGTTTCTGCTGCCAAGCCTCACCTGTGACCTAATCTGTAATTGCCTTTATTAAGCTCCTGAGAATTGTCAGACTTGTCTTTGCAACAGAGGTCTTCAGATGTGCTTTTGTCTGTGAGTGCTTGTTGCTGTTCTAGCTCTGCTAGTTCTTGTCTTGTGTGTCTTTAGCTTCAGTTCCTTACTGTTTGTATCTGCCTTGTTTGTCTTCAGTTCCAGTTCCTTACTGTTTGTATCTGCCTTGTTTGCCTTCAGTTCTAGTTCCTTACTGTTGTATCTGCCCTGTGCGTCTTTAGCTTCAGTTCCTTACTGTTTGTATCTGCCTTGTTTGCCTTCAGTTCTAGTTCCTTACTGTTGTATCTGCCTTGTTTGTCTTTAGCTTCAGTTCCTTACTGTTTGTATCTGCCTTGTTTGCCTTCAGTTCTAGTTCCTTACTGTTGTATCTGCCCTGTGCGTCTTTAGCTTCAGTTCCTTACTGTTGTATCTGCCCTGCATGTCTTTAGCTTTAGTTTCTTACTATGTGTCTCTGCCCTGTCCGTCTTCAGCTTTAGTTCCCTTCCTGCTTGTATCACCCTGTTTGTCCTTAGCTTCTGCCCTACCCTGCTTGTTTCTGCCTCATTTGTAAATCCTGAATCCAGCCAAGCCAAGTCTGTTCCAGCATTTGGTTCTAGTCCAGCCAAGCCAAGTCTGTTCCAGCATTTGGTTCCAGTCCAGCCAAGCCAAGTCTGTTCCAGAATTTGGTTCCAGTCCAGCCAAACCTGTTCGAGACTCCTGTACCGGGTACCAGCCTGTTGGTGTTTGGCCTCGCTTCCAGTTTGGGTGGTTCCCCTGCTGTTGCTGGTCTCTGGCAGCAGCCCAAGGGCTCACTACTCTGGATCACCCACAGCGGCGTGACACATACTATACAAATACTTCTGTGTTCACGGAGGAAAATCCTGGAGAAGGACCTCTCTTACCTGACAGACATATATATGGGATTGGAGTAGATATTGCACCATTCAAGAAAGAAAGTGTATAGGAACAACTGGAAAAACTAAAAGTGATCAAAGCCAGATGGGGCCAGATAAGATACATACAGAATATTGAAGGAGCTCAGAAAGGTTCTGGTTTGCCCTCTTAAAAGATTTGTTTAATAAATCCTTGGAGACAGGGGAGGTTCCATGGGATTGGAGAAGGGTGGATGTGGTTCCTCTCCACAAAGAATGGTGACAGAGAAGAAGTGGGAAACTACAGGCTAGCAAGTCTCACTTCACTTATAGCAAAAATACTGGAAAGGATGCTGAAGGAATTGATTGTACAATTCCTGGAATCCAATGGCCTACAATATCCAAGTCAACATAATTTTACCAAAGGAAAATTATGTGAAATGAGTGTGATTGATTTCTTTTACTGGGTGGCTAGAGAACTGGATTGAGGAAACACAATAGGATGTGGTCTATTTGGACTTCAACTAAGCCTTTGACATAGTTCCTCATAGGATGCTTGAGAACAAATTGAATGAACTGACCACAC